>NW_024412394.1:52662440-52692275 GCF_014898765.1 Herpailurus yagouaroundi | reverse complement strand
GCGCCCTGCCGCGCGGGGGGTAAAAAGCAAGGGGCAAGACGCAGGGCCCCGCCCCGGCCGCCGCCGCCGCTGCCGCTGCCCGCGCGGCCGGTGGCTGGCTCGGCCCGGGCGCGCCCTGCGTCTTGCCCCTTGCTTTTTACCCCCCGCGCGGCAGGGCGCGGAGTCCCCGAGCCTGGGCGCCCCACGTCCGGGTCAGCAGCCCGGCGACGCCTCCGTGGGCGTGAGGGGAAGATGGCTCTCGGTGCTCCTAGCTGGAAGGCAAAAGCGCGCACTTGCGAGTTTGTCCAGAGAGCGGACAACGCCGAGACACTGATCACTTTAGAGCTGCTTCTGATTAAGCGCTCAGGGGCTGGATTCGGTTTTGTTTTTATTTGTTAGTTTGTTTCCCTCTTAACTTGTTTGCGGCCACCACCCCTCCGTGGTCCCCGGTCCCCACCGCAGGCTGTGCTGAGGGGTAACAGAACCGCAGTAAACAATCATCACATTGCTTGTTTCACTCTCCAGAATGACTCTCGAAGGTCACCTGGGTTTAAAATCCACTTGTCTCTTGTCAGTGCAGAAGACAAAAATAATAGTGATAATAAATCATCTCAAAAGGAACCCGGAGCCCATGTTTGGTTGTGCTTCGTCCCTGTTGCTGAGGATAAAAACAAAATAAACTTATAAATTACTTTATATAAATTTACTAGTCCAACGATTTATTGATGTTCCCAGTGCGAAATACAACTGGGTATTTTGAAAGTGTGTTTTTTTTCCCCCCTTATCTGAAAGAGAGTCAAGTGTTTGTGACCGACGTTTGTGCTTTCATGGTCTTCCCAAGAGTCTTAAGTGTAAAACATTTTTGCAAAAAAGTATCTCTGTATCTTTCGGTTTTCAGTTGCAGAGAATAACCTTGACTAGAGTGAAGGAGTTGAGCACATAGTCAATGTGTTCCTTTGTTTTCTTAGCGTAGCAAATTTCCATTACCTTTGAAATATACTTTTTTCCCCCTCTAGTGATTATTTAAAAGTTCATATAAGCATGTATTTTATTTCATTCTAAGTTTTAACATTTTGCTGAGGTTGATGTTAAACACATTTACAAACCTGGAAATATATTCAGTATTATTTCTGAACAAATTGATACATTTGTTAAAATGCTGTAGTCAGGAATATTTTTAAAGAGTAAAAACTCATAACTGAATCAGTTTGAGCAAAGAGTGAATGCGTTAGGAGGGTAATTGTCTTAAAAAGCAATAAACCATATTGAATTGGAAGTATGATATATATATATTAATATATAACATTTTAATACATTACTTTATGTTGATACTACCAGGAGCATTTGTTTCACACATATAAATTTAAATGAATTGTTTATGCTTTTTGATGATATGAAAGTGGAATACAACTGTTTTTAAAAGTCAAGTCAGGAATAAAGTCAAGTCAGAGTTTAAATACACCATTTTGAGAATTAGCTAATGCTTTGAAATATTTGGAAATTAAAAAAAAAATAGAAATATTGAAAACAGATGTTTGACTAACCCAGAAATATATCTTGTGAATAATGGGCGATTTATTTTCCTCATGATGACATTGCTTGATACAGTTTCCTGTTATATTAATTTTGGCTTAAGAGAAGACACTGTGTGTAGAAAAGTTTTTGAAAAATAAACTCCAATTCTCCAAGGCACGAGGAAAAACTTTGGGCAAATATCACAAATTAGTGACTGACTGAGGGCTAATAAGGAATTACATTTTATTTTGTCCATGTCAATATACTTGACAAAATATGGAGTGCTCAATGGTTTATAAAATTCTTTATACTATGTAATTACTATGAAATCAATATACCTCATATCATTTTTTTATTCTTACTTTCATGCTCCTTTTCAGTTTTTAGATTTGTTTTAATATTTTAATTGAAAAACCCCAAACGTAAAATGGTGTTGTAACATCTTTTCTCCCTAAGAAAGGGGGATATACTGGTATCAGGTGGGTATTCAGGTCATCATTCATTCACATAGATAACATTATAAATAATGTTATTTAGATAACATTATAGATAGATAACATTATAAAGAGATAACATTATAAATCTTAGATCATAAGTGATAATTATATAAACATTAGATTCACTTTAATAACTTTTACAAATTTGTTTAAATTTTTCATGTAACATTTGGAAATAAAACTTTCTTTTTCAGTACTACTGCTGGATTCTAAAGCACAACAAACAGAGTTGGAATGGATTTCTTCTCCACCCAATGGGGTAAGTGCATCTCCTCACAGAATACATATCACCATTTATTTTAGCAAGAAACACAACCTTCCCCTTCTCCCCCTGAATGGAATTATTCATGTTCTTCATATTTACACGGTTTTAATTCCAAGTATCTTGTTCAAAATTTTGTGGTATTACAATGAGACATTGAGTTCTTTCAGTAGGGAAGGTCTACTTAGTACTTGGGGAAATGGCTTAAAAAAAAATCTTATACCCATAATCTTTTGAATTCTTATTGTGAGAGGAATTATATCTCAGTTTCCATGCTATAAATGCTAACTAATTACAGGGAACATTTCTTTCACAAACTCACTTAAATCTCTTTAGTTGCTTTATACTTCTTAGTATAATCACTAGGTAGGTTGTATGTAGTTCTTTAAAACAGTATGTGATCTGTTTCTTCTTTTAAAAAGTTTTAGCATCATTCAAAATATACCTTAAAAGATAACTAAAATTGTTATGTGCTCAATATTTTATGTTGGAATTTGGTGTAAAAATCCAAATTTTTATCATGTGCTCTCTGCTGTTATTAATCTGAAGTGATGGCAGAGCGTGTACATATTGTAGTAAAAATCTGCTATAACAAATATGAGGAAAAGGTGTACAATAAAAATCTATGAAGTTATAAGTAAACCCTAAAAATATTCTGACCGTTGCATTTCACATATCTGGAAAGGTATATTACTTACTAAAATTTAGCTCAACGTCTTTGTCTTTAGGTCTTATTTTAATTGTGAGAGAGAACACATACTTCATCCCTTATTGAAGGAAGAGGCTCTGAGAAATGAGAGTATGTAGCTCATTGTTACTTTAAGTTGGTCTTTGGTACAGTAAGAAATCTGGAGTCAAAGAGCATGAAGTATAAGTGAGGATATAAAAAGTGTAACAGATTTTGCAAAGAGAAGAATGAAAGTCTAAAAGGGATTTTTGAGTATAAGAAGAACATAAAATCAACATGTCATGAACTGGAAGTCAGTTTAAGAATGCAAAATGTGAACACTGCCATTCTTAAAATACTCAGATTTTTCAGCAATTAATATTTGAGAGATTGTTTAAGATCATATTGCAGTTATCTGTATTGGTCAGATTAAAGTATGAAAAGTGACACATTTTACAGATTAAATATAAAAAGTGCACTGACTTTAAGGTAAGAATGTCATACTTGTAACTGGAATAGTTTCCATGAGTAAAATAATACACACTATAGGAAGACATTCACAGTAAAAAAGAAACACCTTTCTTACCAATGACAGATGTAGCACATTTTCTACCATCCATCAATTAAAACAAATAGAGATAGAAGATGGTTTTTATCTCTAAGGAGAAGTAAACTGATGTAGGATTGTAGTGATTATAGTATTTCATCAATGTAATATACAAAATGAAAAATTATGACTGTTTGTGTTCTCTTTGACTCAAATGGGCATTTTATCAGTCCAAAGTATCTTAACAGTTAACCCTACATATCTGTAGGAATCAATAGATAATATTAGGGAATGATGATTGACGATGTGTTTTATATATGAAATGGATTGGCTTGCATGTGATTAAATATCTAACAGGAAATAGTGTTATTAAAGTATGTTTCTAGAAAATACTTTCATGAGTATACCATAAAATCACAGTATCTGAACTAAGACTTCTTTCCCAGTGGTGTCATTTGTAGAAATGATTGTAGTCTCTTAGAAAAGAGAAAGAATAAAACAGGAGTTGTGTTAAATGCATTTGGGTAGTCTCACTATTTGCTATATATACAATAGTTGTCCTGAAATTTTCCCCTCTGGAATACATTTTTAAATAAAAATTAAAATTAACTTGGTTTCATAGGTCGTGAAATTGATTTTTCGTACATACAACAAAGTAATATGATTGTTTTTGAAGTCAGAAACAAGAAACGTTGAGACATATATACTTTTATAATAATTAGCCTTGGTTTCTTCAAGCCGGGGAATTGTTAAAAAGAGAACATTTATCTTTGGAGCTTTTGATTTCTTGGTAGGTATCACTATTAGCGTGACTTCTTTTAATAATTTCGATTTAACTAAGAGACTAAAATCTACCCATCCAAATGGATGAATTTAGGTATATTTGGCTAAGTGCCATTTAGACAGATTATAAGCAGCTAACTGAAACAAAGGGAAACATGCAATCATTAATAGTCAGAAACTCAAGTTGTGTTGAGTAAAACCTGCACGTGATAGTGGGTTCTTCGCTGCATTTGAGGAGCTTTGATACGTATAATAAGAATGTAGCAAATATATAATGTCATATAAGAAATTTCTGAATTACAGTATTTTGTTGTCAGTCATAGTTTTCTGAAAGACAGTTTTAACAGTAGATATTAATATTTTAGAGTATTTTAATAAATTGATTCTCTGATCAAGTTTTACAAATAAAATTCATTGCCGCATGCTTATTAGTTTGTTTTCTTATCTGCTTTACTTGAAATGATGGGTTAAAAAGTGTATTGCTGTGTGACTTTGGATTTGAATACTAACATATTTTCATATTTAGCATTTTATAGTGGGGAAATGATAACAGGTAGATGATGATTTCACTATTATGGTAGCCTAAATGTAAAGTGGTAAGTTTTGTAATAATGGTAAGAAAGGACATAATAAAACGGTCATTTTAGACTATTAAGACTGTTTTAAGTGCAAGGAATTTATTTGCTAACGAGCAAATAGATAGTATCATACATGGCTTACTAATCTTTAAATTGTTGCAAACTCTTCTAAACTCATTATTTTCCCTTTTCATGAAAATATATATTTTCTGTAGTATATATTACATCAGCAGATGAATGGACATTTTTAAATGTGCTATTTTTCCTGTCATAAAGCCTATTACTGAAGTATGATCCAGCATGCTGATTTGCCATGTACATTTGATTGTCTATTGAAAGCAATTTATTTATAAAGATGAATCATGCTTTTTTAACTACTTATTTATAGTTGGGTGGCATATGTACAATATTATATATAACGCTGCAATAAATAAATAGCTTTGTAAATGTTACTGCCTTATATCTCATCTTGAAAAGATTGTAGAAGATTTCACATTATGAATATCAACATGTTGTGGAATGCTTTTACATTTCAGAGCACTCTTGGCATTTTCTTCCCTGTGTTTTTAGGTACTCTAAGTTTAACATCAACACTTAAAATGTCAACTGAGTTCTCAAAAATTCTGCCATGTATCCATATGCATATGCATTAAATGGTAATTTAAGTAATTGTGTTGTGCGCTTAGTCTATAAAAATTATAATCTCAATGGAGACTATAGACATAAGCAAACACGTGAAAAAGAAACACTAGTGCACCAGCAAGCAGATATTAAACAAAATGAAATATTTATTGTATGTGCAAACAACGCAAGCACCCTGAACGATGTTCAGCCACCGGATGAAGCTGAGCGGAGAGTCCTGTATTCTCAGGTTACAGTGTTTGCCAGGGCAAGAATCTACCTAACTCTTTCAAAGACCACCATTTGTACTGTGCTAAAGGTTCCGGGTTTACTGTCAAAATAAACATGCTATTATTATTATTATTATTATTATTATTATTATTATTATTAGCTGAATGACTGATAACCTTTTAAATGCATTTTACAGTGGGAGGAAATCAGCGGTTTGGATGAGAACTATACCCCGATCCGAACGTACCAGGTGTGCCAGGTCATGGAGCCCAACCAAAACAACTGGCTGCGGACTAACTGGATTTCGAAAGGCAATGCACAAAGGATTTTTGTAGAATTGAAATTTACCCTGAGGGATTGTAACAGTCTTCCTGGAGTACTGGGAACTTGCAAGGAAACCTTTAATTTGTACTATTATGAAACAGACTACGACACTGGCAGGAATATAAGAGAAAACCTCTATGTAAAAATAGACACCATTGCTGCAGATGAAAGTTTTACCCAGGGTGACCTTGGTGAAAGAAAGATGAAGCTTAACACTGAGGTGAGAGAGATTGGACCTTTGTCCAAAAAGGGATTCTATCTTGCCTTTCAGGATGTAGGGGCTTGCATAGCTTTGGTTTCTGTCAAAGTATACTACAAGAAGTGCTGGTCCATTATTGAGAATTTAGCTATCTTTCCAGATACAGTGACTGGTTCAGAATTTTCCTCTTTAGTCGAGGTTCGAGGGACATGTGTCAGCAGTGCAGAGGAAGAGGCGGAAAACTCCCCCAGGATGCACTGCAGTGCAGAAGGAGAATGGTTAGTGCCTATTGGAAAGTGTATCTGCAAAGCAGGCTACCAGCAGAAAGGGGACACTTGTGAACGTAAGTAATATGTGTTATTAAAATTCCACTTTGCCTTTTGTTCTATTTCAATATCAGAGCTTGTGAGTGATAATAGTTATTTAAACAAGTGAGTTTGTGCCACACTAGCCTTCCGATTTAGCAGATCTTAAGCAAAGTCACTACTGAACTATCAGTGATTCCCCACAGTGATAGTTGCACTAATGGTATGCAATAAATATTGGTAATAATAGCATTTGTTGCTAAGATTTAATTTGCCCTATGCTTGACCTAGAAGTCAACAGTTGCACGTTGGTCTATGAGATTTAAGAGAGGAGACTGAGCAGAATGAGGTGTGATATTAATCAGGATTCAGTGATAGGGTATTGCTCCTATTTTGAAATCTGTATTGTCCGAACTTGTGAGTAGCAGAAGAAAGGACGTTAAGGGGGCTGCTAACAAGACCTCTACTGGCAGGGCACCTACAAATACATTTCTAAACTTTCAGAATATTTTTTTTATAAATACTAAAATTTTGATACAAAAATCATCAAATTTCACTTGATAAATCTCCGAGGTTACTTCTGCCAAAGCCGTGTTTCTTTTTTGGACTAAATAATAAAGCGAGTACTTTCCTGATAAGTCATGTTATAGTGGACCACATTTTTGTGGAAGTGGGCCAAAGTAAAGCTGTAGTTATTGTAATACCTCAGTTGGACGTTTTCTATGTTTTGAAACAATAACAGCATACAAATTAGTGAACCTTTTCCTTTGTTTTGTAAAACTGGATTTTCTCTTCTTTAGTAGTTTGTAGTCATCATAATTGGTCAGTATTTTTCTACTTAAAACTATGTCACATGGACCTTCAAAATTGACAGATACTTTTCCGTTTGTGGATATCCTAAATATATTCTATAGTAATGTTATATTATTTATGTATCTTTTAATTTATAAATTAGAAAACATAGTGCATACCCAGAAATAACTTTCTATATATTCTTTGTACTACAAAGCCAACAACATAATTTTAATAATTGAAAATCCTAGTTAATTTAGAGGGGACTGGATCTAACAGTAGTAACTTGCTATGTGCAGGCACTCTTCCATGTGCTTTGTATACACTAGTTCATTTAATGAGGTATATTTCATTATCATGTCTGTTTTACAGAAAAACAAAATGGCACTATCAAGGGTAAATTGCTTGTTTGTTAGATACTTTAGGAGGTAGTATCTGTCTTAGCTTAGAATCAAATTCAAGGCATTCTGATTCCAGAGCCTAAGCTTTTAGCAACAATATTGACCTGGCTTCTAACACAAACCAAGGAGAATCCTCGCAAATATTCTGTTTCGTTGCTGAACTCAGATGTCTTGCTCTTAATAATTTGGTATATAAATTATATTATTTCCCCATAAAATTCTCATGCTAATAGAATAATTAAAGAAATATAGTTTAAAAAAATATTTAGATCTGTGTTGTCCAGTACAGCCACACATGACTTTCAGGGTCTAAAAAATGGCTATTCTAAATTGAAATGTGCTATAAGTATAAAGTGCACCCTGGCTTTCACAGGCTTAGTATAAAAAAATAAAAAGAATGTAACATATCATTAGTAATTTTTTATGTTGCTTACATATTGAAAGAATCATACTTTAGATAGACTGGGTTAAATAAAGTGCAATATTAAAATTAATTTTAATTGTTTCTTTTTTACTTTTTTTAATGTGACTACTAGAAATTAAAAAAATTCATACGTAGTTCGCATTATATTTCCTTTGGACACAATATTTAGATGGAGTAACTGAGCAAATATATTTTTCTATCCTGATTGAAGAGTTAAATATTTAATCACTAGCATGTAAAACACCAAGGTCCCCAGCACTCAATTATCATCCATGATTTAGCTGATATTGTGAGGTGAACTCAAGGCAAAACAAACAGATGCTATAGGTTCAGGTCCTATAGACCAGTTTAGCAACTTCCTTTGATACCCTCCTGAAGGAGTCAAAAGTGTCTTATGATCTGTCCTCTTTTCCTATCCCTTACACTGGTAGAATTTCTTATTGAGGAGATCATTCTACAGGTTCCATACATGTGGAAATAAAAAACTGATGAGGATTCGTCAGTACTAGTAGGTGGAATGCTAACCACTGGGAAATTATAGAAATATTCCTAGTAAACTAATCAATTCAGTGAAAGGCAGTGTTCTTATTGACTGGAAGTTAACAACAATTACTTAAAAATAACTTTAATAAGAAAATTTAAGATTATTGTAGTTTAGCTGTAAAAGCAGCCACTTTGAGTAGTTATACAGATTATGATGGATGTGAAAGTGGAATATAAACTTTTGCGCAATTAAAAATGGGAAACATAATAGAACAGGAATATATGTATAAATGCCCAATTAAATTTGTCTAGGAAAAATCTAGGAAACAACATTATAGTTCTGCTCTTTTAAGGCTTAAAGATTTTTAGAGAAAATTATTGTATTTTTTGAATCATTTTGTGTAATTTAACTCAAATGATTTCTGCATGCATTTATTTGTGAAAAACAAACAGGAACTGTTTGATTTCTATACTTAAGAATATAGGATTTAGTAAGAAAAGGAGCCTTTAACTCCAATAAAGACATTTACCATGACGAAAACACTTCCAATTTCTTCCAAATTGGCAAAATAATATCATTAAGTGTGGTACTATTAAAATTATTCATATATATTTATTTTGGTCTCAAGAATTGGAGCCACATTTGAGTACCAAAATCATTGTCACCTGCAAACCACACTAAGGTAATTGAAATAAAGTAAAATTACTTCACTGTCATCTACATTAATCCTGCATTGGAATAGGTGGAATTAGTTATTAAAATGAAGAGTTCATTTAAAAAAATGTGATTAGTTAAGATGCCTCCTTATGGTTCAGTTGAAAGTGTATGTGCGCACCGTTGTGAGTCAAGTAAATTGTTTATCACATAGCTTTCTTAATTTTTAACCTTGGTGATGTTGACAAAGGAATTAAAGACCTTATACTGAGCTATGCCACTATGTTCATTTGCAAAAACACTTCCCTTCTTGGCATAATTCCAGTGCATTGCTGTGAGAGTACTTGCCGCTGGACTCAATCCAGGCTTGCCTTTATAGTATTTCTCCTGTTTCCTTTCAGTGATCCTGTTAAGAGTTTGGAAACAAATTCCAGTTCCATATTGAGAAAAACTGAAGTGTTTGGGAGAGGATGCTAGTGGGTCCCTAGCCAAATGAGGGTAGTTAGCCACTTAAAGGCAAGTTTATCAAGGCACTTGGTAGAGTGGAAGTCCATGGTGATATTTGTTAGAGTATAATTTGCAGTACGAACAACTGTGAAAACTGATCACAGTTTGGATCTGTTGATGTAGAGCTTTTTTTTCTTCTTCATGATTTTGAAAAAAAGAACTCTATTTTGGGAACCACTTATTTCTCAATCATACTAATATATGGAAAACTTCTAATTCTTCGTGATAATGTTATTATGAAGACATCTCTTCAGTTGGTCAGCAAGCTTTTATTGTCAAAAAATCATTTAAAAGAAATTTACCATGACTTGTCACAACCTCTATGCAAACTAGAAGAGTATATTATATTTTACATATATAAATATATTCAGAAGACTAATAAACTATATTCTGAAACATATTTTGAAATTTTTGGAACTTTTGTATAATTTGATTTAATTTAAAAAGTAGAACAGTATTTGTCAAAGTGTGGAGTGTAGTATTATAACTTGGATTTGTATGGGCGATGGGCAGTTTACAATGAACAATCATGTCCATTTTACTGTTTAGCTCTTATCACATTACTGAGTGGTGGAAAGTATTATTTTTTCTCTCTTTTAACATATGAAGGAACTGAAATTCAGGGATATTACTATGTGAGAAAATTGGGTAACAATCCAGTATCCTGTTTATCAGTTCAAGGCTTTTTTTTTTCCGCTATACCATGCTGCATACTAAAAATTTGTCCTGGGATTCAGCCAGTGGATTTTAGTTACTGGTAGAACTATTCTAAGAAATGGTAGAACTATTCTAAGTAAGGTGACCATATGTCTAGTTTGCCCGGGATGATTGTTCTATTAACACCGCTTCTCTTTTGCTTTCAAAAGTGTGATGAAATGATAAACTATGATAAACTACATGGTCACCCTAATTGTAAAAAATCAATGGATGTAATGCAGTTTACAGGCACCTATATCAGATCATAGAGATGTAATCTACTTGCATTATTTTTATATTGCTTAATTTTGATTTTCTAAATTAACCCAAAAATTTAAGCACTGCCTTTAATGATTCTAATGGAAAGGGGAATTCAAATAATTGTAGATTTCTTATTTTTATTATAGGGAATTTCCCTCATAGTTACTTCTTGGTATTTTATATTAATACGTTGACAGGTGTGTCATTATTTTATGAATGTATAATTTATGGGCATATAACATATATCATTGAATAAATTAAAACATTTATTCAATTTGAAAGCATTGGTAATATTAAAATCTGTGTGTGTTGATTATATTTTTGAAATCCATGTGTTTTTTCCACAGAAAAGTAGCATGTAATTTGTGCCATCCCTTTTCATGATAACAAATGAGGCTTTGTAATATATCGTGTTTATCATCAAATATATACAGAAAAGTGAGATACACTACTGGGTTAATAGCTCAGATGTAGAGTCACAGAGTTTTCAAATTCTGGCTCTACAACATACCAGGTGTGTAAACTAGGACAACCTCTGTAAGCCTTAATTTCCCTAAGTATAAAATGGGGCTAATAAAAATAGTTCCTCCTGCATAGAGTTCTTGTTAGAATTGAATGAAATAATGCACGTAAAAACCCTAAGAATAGTATCTGGGACACAGCAAATAATCAATGAATGCTTGCTATTATCTTGTTATTAATAATGCAACAAGGTGTTTGCTAAGTAAAGAAATCTCATGGCAATGAGTGAATGAGAATAGATCTCACAGGCCACAAGTAGTTAAATATCCTTTAAGCCAGTAATCTCATGCCTGGTAATTTACTGAAGGAGATATTTCAGTGAAAGAAAAGAATCTTTTACATAACCTCTTCTTCCTCCAGCCATGTATATGATTTGAAATTAGAAATAACCTAAATGTCCAAAGTTAAGTGCATCACCTTGATTGACCTTAGTTCTTAAAATATCAGCAATGTGATGTAGGAATTTTAAATTACTCTCTATTAATAATTTTGAATGAAAAATAAAGAGTAAAATTTTGTAGACACTGACATTTAGAATATGCAAGATATGCATAGGGTAAAAAATAGATACAAGCATAAATAGCATAATCAGTGTGTCAGATTGGTGGGCTCCTGGGTGATCTTTTGTTTTCTACATTTTTAAATTATTTGGCACATTAACTTTTTTTTAACAGTTTTAAGTTATGTGTAACCTGGTATTTCATACAACAATACTTTGAATTGTGTCTTGAATATATGGGGTTTTTTTTTAAACGTTTTTTTATTTTTGAGACAGAGAGAGACAGAGCATGAATGGGGGAGGGACAGAGAGAGAGGGAGACACAGAATCGGAAGCAGGCTCCAGGCTCTGAGCCATCAGCCCAGAGCCCGACGCGGGGCTCGAACTCACGGACCGTGAGATCGTGACCTGAGCTGAAGTCGGACGCTTAACCGACTGAGCCACCCAGGCGCCCCGAATATATGGGTTTTTAAATTAAATTAGCATCTGTGTAAAATACAGGGCTCAGGTGATAGAGCAGTAGTAAATAGAAGACATAGTTTAAATAATTTAAAGGGTATATTCAAGGCATTCAACAAAAACAGGTAATAGATTTTGTTTGCTTTCTAGCTAATAGATGGCAAGAGCTTGTTTCAAGTGTTTCACATGTATTAATCCATTTAGTTTCAGAGAAAGATTTACTAACTTATTTAATCCAGTAGGTAGGCACTGTTATCACCCTGTTTAAAGGACAAAAAATACTCCTACTGAAGTATTACATTACATACCTACGCTAATTTATATATATAAGATGCATATATATACAAGATACATATTTGTACGGTTACATATACATATGATATATACATGCAAACACACACACACACACACACACACACACACACACACACACACACTTTTATGTGAGGAAACCAAAGCACAGGGAGAAGTGGTTTAAGTATCCATAACCTCAGAGTTGTAGCCTGCTGTTGACCAAGGTGGTCTGGTTCTGGAATCCTTGCCCCTCACCAATATAGTCCCTACCTCTTTACAGATGGGCAGTTAATCTATCACAAAGTCTTTTTATAAAAATAAACATTCTTCCACGATATTGAAAGGTGCTACAAATCTGAACATTTTCTTTTGTTTATAATTTCAAAATATTTAATATCTCTGTCTTTCCCAGTACACTAAATATATCATCTGCTTTGCCAATATCTTTTGTATCCGGTTCTTTTTTTTTTTTTTTTTTATGTGGCAGACAGGATGCACGTTTGTCAAGCACAACATAGATAGTATTAATTTATTAATCAGAAAATTTCAGGCTTCTTATTACCAATAAAAAATTCCCTGTTTCCTATCCTGGCATTTAAGTCCTCCAACTTGACCCTAATCTTCTTTTTTAACATTTGCTCTCATATTTATTGTACTTAAAGCCCCTGTTCCCCTGCCTGGAACTGGTCTGTCATTCTACAGATATTTTTATGATGCCCTATTATTTTAACATTTGGCCCCAAATAAACAGGAAAAAAAGTAAACTATCATGGTCTCTCACAATTACCTATTGTATCTCAATCCTGCACATTCCCGACTTCTTCAATGACCTCTGTCTCCCAAATTCTTATAGAGTTACTGGTAGTGACACTCTCCTGGGACTTACCTTGACTTCCTTCTTCTACCTGCAGTGCCAGCTTCCTGTCTCAGCTCCTTGAAATTTTGCCTTTCCTTACAATTGCAAAAATGACTTATTCCCTGTTTGATCATCTCTTCTTGTGGATACTTATAAGCACTTTGCCCTTTCCCTATGGGAATCATCATACACAATCTGATTTTAATCCTTATTTGAAATTCCTTTTACAGCTTCTGAGCTTCTTAACAACCAAAACTTACTTAGTGTTTTCTACTACTGACCATAGTACCCAACTAGCTCAGTTCTTGTATCACCTTAGTCTTCCAATAAATGTCTGTCACCTTTCTTAAAGACTTAATCATACACTGCCCACTGCCAAGGCATATAGTTGTTGTTGTTGTTTATTTCATATTCATGTCACTATTTAATTTCTTGTTGTATATGGCTAGCCCCTATGATTAGCCTTAAATCATATGAGTATGGAGGACTCTTTGTTATATTTTGTTCTCATAGCATATAGCAAGATGATATGCTAATAATTAGAAAACCTGAACAGAAGTCTGCCCCAGATATGGAATTTATTTCTCTGAAAATAATATATAACTATTTACATTTATTCATTGTCCTATTCCCATTCTCTCTTTGTCACTTTGTGTGTCTTTCAGTTTCTCTGTTTCCCTCCTCTAATGAAATGAAAGCCATTTCACCCTTGTTACTAGTATCTATGTCTTGAGAAAGAGAGAATTCTATGAGCCTGGTAACATTTTCTAAAGTAAGAAGGTCTTGGGGTGCTTGGCTGGCTCAGTGGAAGAGTGTGCAACTCATGATCTTGGAGTTGTGATTTCAAGCCCCATATTTGCTGTAGAGATTACTAAAAAAAATAAATAGTCTTTAAAAAAATAAAATAAGGCCTTTTTTTTTTAAACATTTTTACTTATTTTTGAAGGAGAGAGAGACAGAGTATGAGTGGGGGAGGGGCAGAGGGAGAGGGAGACACAGAATGGGAAGCAGGCTCCGGGCTCTGAGCTGTCAGCACAGAGCCGGACGCGGGGCTCGAACCCATGAACTGTGAGATCGTGACCTGAGCTGAAGTCGGATGCTCAACCGACTGAGCCACCCAGGTGCCCCTAAAATAAGAAGGTCTTGAAGTATATTTATGTTTATCTTATATGGGAAAGTGACTTTTGTTATAAGATTATTTTTCTTCCAAATTATATATTTAAATATTATCTTACATTACAAAACCAAACCAAATAATAGAAACCTGAGACATCCATCCTTAAGCTAGTATTATACTGTATTCTATAAATCAGAAATTACATAAATTCAGTGTCATATCCAAATATATTTCTATTTGAGTTTTAACTACATTACAATTTTTTTATACTCTTCAATTATTCACTGTCAGAAGCTTGTACTGCTTGTTTAAGGCATTTTTTGAATAGGTTAACGTGCATAGATCTGGAATGAATGCCATCTCTTTGCTCCTCTCCCACAGGGCCTTTTTATAGAGTAGCTACTGTTACTAGTTTCTTCCGTCCTTTACAGAGATATTTGCTCATAATTCTTTAAAGATATGGAAAAATATCATTATCGTAGTTAAATTAGAGTCATATTGTAATTTCTTACTAGGACTTTGTAGACTTCACTTAAAATTATACCGCTTTTTACTCGTCTTCAGTCATCTTTGTATGTGCCCACTGTGCATTGAACATGGTAAATATTCAATAAATAAAGGACAGGCAGAAGGAAGATGTGAAGTGAGGAAAAAATAAGGAAGGAAAGAAATCTGAAATTAATGTACAGGATTTATCTTGTTATGATTGATATGACTTCAGAACATTTCTAATTGTCCTAACTTTGGCAAGTATATGGTTAATCTTTTATATTTCCAGTGGAAGCTTAAATAATTGGCATTAATTTCTGGCAGGTAGTATCATAACACAAATCAATGATACCTGAAAATTTTGAATTTGATTTTATTTATGTATCCAATTTCTAGCCATTTCCTCTAAGATTATTGTCACTATAATTATAATCTACAAACTGTCTTATTTATGATGATATTGTGCATATTCACAATATTATTTTGTGCAACTAACAATATTATTTTCATGGGAGAAATTTGACCTAGCTGTATATTTGATGTTTTCCTCTATGTGTATAAAAATCTGATGCATGGATCAGAGAGGAAAATCTTAGAAAGCCTCCTTATTCTAATTTTCCTCATATTGAAGAGAATTTAAGCTATCCCATCCTCTGCAAAACATGCTACAAATTTAGTTTATGGAAGCATGTCTTTATTAGGGTATTCATGCAATGTTACGTGAAAATAGAAGGTTACATGCATATATAATTTGAGGTTTTAAAAAATTTGGTAGCAAAAGCAAAGCTTTTAGTTTAGGTCAAGTTAATTAATTATGCACATTACTTTTTGCTTTCTATCTGTGGTGTCAACTTTGTTAAAAGCTATAGAATCTGTGCTGTAGAATATATACGTCATGGTATTTTTTCCATATAACAGCATTTCATGAGAACACAGAATAATGCATACCTCAGTTGAAATAAATGTGTATTATTTCTCTCAAATTCTGTGGTCTTACAGAAGGTTTATTATTTAGTTTACTTTGTTTAGTCTGGGGTCAATGAATAACATAGAAAACCAGAGAAAATGCATTCTGGAATATAGGAGGTTAGAATTTTTTTTCATGGTTCCTTTTTTTTTTTTTTTTTTTTGTGCTGTGGATTTTGAGCATTTACATTTCAAATGAAAAAATTACTTTTGATGATGATATTATCTCCGGCTTCTAATAGAAAATCAGGAGGCTTTGAAAGGACACATACTGTGTTTCATATTTTGTTTCATGTTTTACCCAACTAATACCTAGTTTAGCTTCTCACCTGTGGTGATATTAGCCTCTGACCTTCACTGAGGCCATTAACACTAAATTACAGCCTTTTATAGAAAACCGAGATTTGGAGAAGGGAGCTCCATGATACTTTTATTAATAAAATAGAATATCAATCAGATATAATAATTACCTACATATCTTGCATTTATCATTTATCAAAATTGTTTAACAATCTGTTGTTAGTGTTACCTACTCTACTTTTTAAGAATATTCTTTCTGCAAAAGAGGGATTAAGGGTGGGGATGGCTTAGGTGTGGAGGGGTAGGATATATCTAAATCACCAGATATAATAAAAGTTTATTCTGAGAAAAATAAACTGAATATTAGTGACTTTACTATACTACTCTGTATTTTCCAGTGGATTTATATGTTCTATGTTTATTTAGTAGTTTGTTTTTATTAGCTAAACTAGTTCCCATGTAGACAATGACATCTAATGGCATTAATTTACCTAATGACATTAATTAATGACATTAATTTAAACGAGTGGATGGCTTAAATAAATAAACTTGATTGATTTTAAAAGAATTTATTCATATCTACAACTTTTTACAGACAAAATAGCTTATACTACGTAGTGTTTCTATTTCAGTTGACCTTTTCCTGTGAAGTAGTTTTATACTTGAAAAGAGGTGTGAGATAGGACAGGTACCTTACTGAGTCAAATATATACATTTCTTATAACACAATTGTTCTATCGACATTCTTAAACTCCTTGAGGGTATAATCCCTTCCAAGACAATTAGAATCATAGATTCTTGGAGTTTGAGTGTACTTTAAAGATTATAAAAAATAAATGAGAGGTTTTCTTTTTTTTTTTTTTTTTTTTGGCTTGCTCTCTTTTTTTAAAAAAATGGGACAACTAAAGACCCAATTTATAGTTGTAACAGTTCATTCATGACATATCCCAAAGTTAAATCAGAACTTACTCTTTCCATTTTTTTTCCATTTTGACATTACACACACACAATACATACATACGCACATATGTGTCTATACATATATATCCACATGCATATATATGCATGCATGTATGCACAATTACCTGACCCTCATACATACATTCACTGCCCACTCCTGTCTGCCCCAGGGGTAAAAAAACATAGTCAACATAATGGAACAAAAAATTAAGTTTATTTTTTCCTTGACCCATTTTTAGATTTCTAAATTGCTCTGCACTAATATTTTAATTTGTAAGTGCTGAATAATTAAGATTTCTCTGTGGAAATCTCAATTGACTTTTACAAGGAGGTGGAAAACTCTTACAGGATATTCTTGGATGATTGCATATTTAAAAAGGAAAAAAAAAAAGAACAAATAAAGCTACCTTAGTAATGTCATTAAATTTTCCTTCACAAAGAAAAACATTATAAACTAACTTTTACTCCTTTATTTTCAAGTAGATTGTTTAGTTTTCCTATGCCATACGACAAAGTCAAAATTTTTTTTTCTTTTTTTAAGTAGAATTTCAATTCTTGTAGTATTTTAGCAGATCGTAGGATGGTGAATTTTAGCAATTGCATGTTATGAGTATTGTTGACAATTGTATGTAAATGTGCTTTAAAATGAGAATAGTGAACACCTCCTACATTATCTGAAATCTAGAATTTGGGAGAGGGCAGAAACTCTGACATATAACCTTGTGGTTTCTAACTGGATCTCCTCTGAGAAACCTTCAGACCTTAGCCCCCCGGTCCTTGCAAGGGCAGAGGGACAGTCAGGCTTCTGCAAAGTCTATTTCTCAGACTGACCTTTAAACACATGCTAAGCTTAGACATTCGGGTTGTGAGCTGGAGCTGGGAAAACATGTGGTTCCAAGTTTAATACGTTGAGACAGTATTTTAGTTTGCAAAGGAAACCTGATAGGAACTTTTAAAAGTTTGCTATTTCAGCCATGCTTCTTGCTGTTTCTGATGTTTATTCTGCACAAACATGATGTACGAGAGTACTGTTTTTCAAAGTTGAACCTAATGGTTTGATCATTTTACCACTTTTTAACTTTTTCCAATATAACAACATTGCTACTCACTTCAAATTTCAAATGGCTCTCTCGCTGATTTTCAGGATTATTTTCCAGCCCATCACTCTATGTGTAATCACCCTTCTTTCTAACATCCTTTATCCTTCAATGTGGGACAGTGGATGTTCTTTCTATCCCTGCTCCCTCTGATTTCTCCTTTATCCTCCTGCATCTTTTTCTATAGTGTCATAGACTTTGGCAATAGGTTTTCATTTGCTTTTCACAAAATTTCATGCTATTCCCTGGCTTGACACTTATCAGAACATACCTTCCCATCTACTAACTGGATTCAAATATTGAAAGTACATCTTCCTTACCCACTCTGGGTTTTTATGTATTGAAACCTAGGCAGATAGTTGGCAACATTTTGTCTTTCGCCTTCCTTACCTGACAGTAATTTTATGTATTATAATTCAGTGCTGTGCATATCAATTAAAAAAGATTAAACCTTATTAATAGCTATTGCTCATTATTATTGCAAAATTTTGATCTAATGATGGCGTATCTTTCTGTTTTGAACTACTCTCCATCCTTAGCAGAAGTTTTAATTAGGTATAACAACAAAACAATTTTTACCTCTTCAGATCGTTGATCATGTTCATTACTTACAAACATTTATAAAACTAAACTTTTAATATTAAATTTAGAAGAAAGTTTCATAATGGGAAGGTAAATTTATAAATAAAAATCACAACTCATAATATGTAGCAAGACTTTCATAATTTGAATTCTAACTTGTTTTTATTGAGCTAAGAAAACAAGCCATACTTGGATCCATGCTGACAGTTACAGTTCCAATTGTAACGTCTGGACTGTGACTATACAATTCTAGAATTACCACTGTCAGTCAGTATCATAAAGGAACTTAGTTAAGATGCCTATACGAATACCTAATTAGTTAAAGTTCTTAATGCTTGTTTTTTGAAAAAGCTGTAACAGTTTTGTTTGGTATGTTTAAATCTGAGAAAGAGAGATGGGACTTAACAACACAGGGGAGTATGGTAATAATTTAAATAGGTTTGGGTCTTTTTTTTTCCACCAGGAAGGAAGACTTAGGGAAAATACAAAAAGGAACAAGGTTAGGAAACTGCCACAACTTCTTCTGATCTTTAGTTTTTTAAGGATTTTCTGTCATGATGTACTCTATTGAGGAGACAACAAACTACGTGTTAGGTCTGTAAAAGACAGCATAAATATTCAGGGGCCTGTGAATACAGCTCATTTAAGCTTATATGATACAAGCTGAGACAAGGTTGACTTGTTGAAAAGCAGAACACTAATGTGTACCAGAGTTTGCATTAAGCACATCTTTCATTGCAGCCACTTGGTTTTGTTTTTGCTTTTGTATTTTTTTTTAACCATTTCCTAACGTATGAGATGAAAAACAAACAAACAAAACCTCCCTGAAACAAATCTGCTTTTGCATATAGGCTAATCTATACTGACAATAATATACGTTGTAGTATTATAAACCTAAAGGGCATGCTTATTTATTATTCATTAATGTCAATGGATAACTGACTGTCACTTGCAGTTAGAGTGGAATCTGACAGAATGCTGACATTGATTGACGGACATGCTCCTGAGAATCTGCATATGCGGACTGCTTAGGTCAGTTGAACACATAAAACCATCCCAGACCCAGATTGCGCATGAGGAATCTTATTGGTATTTTTATTTAAAAAAAAAATTGCATAGACGTAAGAACTCATTTAATCTTAAGATTAATTTTAGATCTTTAGTGCCATAATTATTAAATAAAAGTAGTAACTGACTTGATTTAAAACAAAAAATTAGGTTCCTGATGTTTCTGGCTCACTTCCTAGAGACAATTTTGATTTTGTTCACTCTGTCTTCTAGAAAGAGAAATAAATAAAAAAATAAAGGTTGAGAGTTGCTTTGTATACACATACCTGAAATTATTGGCATTGTATTGAAGGAAATACTATTTAATTTAGAGCCTAAAAGTTAAAGGCATTGATATACAGTCTATATGATATTAAAAGAAAAGTGAACTTGTTCTTGAATTTTTTCCTTGAATTGTCTCACTGTATTTTTAAATGGATTCCTTAACCCTAATAATTGTACATATTTTAATGAGAGTTGTTACTACTGTATCTAGAACAAAATGTTTGGCTACAGAGATTTTAATTAATAGTTATTTTCAACTATAATTTGCTAGTTTTCTCAACATGGATGAAAACATTAACACTAAAAAGTAATATACAGAATTTCAGAACCTTTTAATAGAGGCTTAATGGTTTTATTTCAGAGTACAGGAAAATTATCACATTATATTTTGTCTGCAATTTAACAAAAGGGTCAACCTGAGTTAGAAATGGCATATCCTTGTATCTTCAGTTTTATGAAATTTATTTTTATTTTTAGTTCTTTTAGTGCTGAGATAACTATATTTTACATACATATATATTTATTAGCTAACTCTGCCATTCCAGATATGCCAGTATGTTAAATTATATTTTGCATGGAATAATGTTGACAGTTACATATTATAATATTTTAGAGCTTCTGAGTTAGAATCCATACATACTCAAAATAGTAATTTTTCATAAAATGTGTTACATGTAAATCTGTAAGAACTTTTCATCATTTTAGTGTATGCGTTTTTGAACATTTGAATTTGAGGTTAGGTAATTTCTTTCGGATTTTTCAAATATCAATAACAAATCTCCAACATATTAAAATAGCTCGCAGCCAGGATCGTAAAGCAACATGTAATTTATTACATTGTTACAGCATCTTTGTTATTATTAAATATTTTTATGTGTGTTTTTTTTTACATAGAAAGCACCATATTTCAGTGCCAGCCACTAGTAGAAAGCAAAATGGAGTTCTGAAAATTATATAGAATATTTTCATGTACATTTGTTTTAAAACATGATTATTGGTAACTGCTTATATAAAATGAGAAGTTCTTTCTTCTGCATGACATATTTTACGTATGTTAGCCATCAAATAGATAGGAGGTTTTGATTTTTCATTTAGAAGAATACTTTGAGATTATCTAAGGGTTAATTTTTACAGACAAATGACATATCACTTTCAATGAAATGACATTGGGAAACTGAGATAAATAGTTCAACATTTTCTGTACTCACATGATGTTTGCCTGTAAAGGATGACTGCATCCTTTCCAATAGACAGCAGAGATGCAATTACAAAAAAAAGACATCTGTGCCAAGGTTTAGCTAGCCAAAAAGGGCAAGCTCTTGTGTTTAAAAGGTAGAGAATCCAATCGATGAAAATGTCTGGACCTGTTAGCACCAATAAAGCTGAAGGCCACTGGGAGGCTCAGAGAGGGTCTTTTGTTGTGGAGATAGAAAGAGACCCAAACTATGACACTTTAGGGGAGCAGGGTCAGCAAAGAAGATCATCTGTCTTCTTCAGTGGCAGCTTTCTGTCAGATTCTAACCCTGCTCAGTCGAGGAACTAAGCCTCTACTGTTGACACCAACTGATTCTCAGCCAAGTGTAAATGAAGCTAATATTCACTGACCTTATGCATAGCAAATGAAGCCCTGTGTGTCATTTGAGAAATAATGTTTTCTGACACTTCAAAAAGTGAATGATGGACAGAATGTGTGTGTGTGTGTGTGTGTGTGTGTGTGTGTGTGTGTGTGAAGTAAGCAAATATACATCCTTTAGCCACTCCATATTTATGGTTGATTTTCACAATAGCCACGGACCTACCATTTAGACACCAATTTAACTTCATATTATTTTCATTTACATGGCATGGCATTTTACATGCAGAGCCTGACTGCGCTGTAAAACAAGCTCTTATTTGGCTTCTGTTAATCTTTATAACAGTGCCTCGTCACAGGAAGGGGAGATTAAATTTTCACTAATAAAAGATGTAAATTTCAAGAAAATTCTGAGTTACTAGTTTACATTCAAAACATAATGAAACAATATATTTCTTTATGATTATAAAAAGTGGAATGGTCTCATTAAACACAAAGTTAGAAAGGCTACATTTTACTTATCATTTTTACAGCATTGCCTAAAAAGCACCTTTTCTTTCCAGTTAGTAATGTATGTTACAACTTGATAATCTTTCCTCATCTGTAAATCAAGATTTTCATATATTTTGCTTACTGAGGATTACATTTTAAATTGTATTACAGTGTGCATTTTTCACTCTAAAGGATTTTTCATACTACTTAAAATTCTCGCAAAACTGAGGGTTAACATGTACATGTGATCGTAAATGGCCATGACATCAACAATATTAAGTAGCCTCTGTACTGTGTAATGTGTAAGTAAAACATTACCACTGGCAAAAAATTGGAAAAGCAGCTTGCTAAAAATACAAAACAATAATTTTAAAGAATGTGTGGAATTTAAAGATTTAGGGAAAAGATAAGTTAAAGCACAGCACTGAATTTTCAAAGAGTTCCATTGAAGGTGATTGTCTGACATGGTGGGTTCATGAGAATCACCAGGACAGATCTGCATCTAATTGACATCAATCATGTTTGAACTGAAAATAAACAGTTGTAAAATTTTTGGAATCTGTGTATTGATTTTTGTTCACCTCATCAGTCTTGTTTATTTGTACTTATTAAAGGAATGAGCATGTTTTTTGTTCCACCAAACTTAAAAAGACAGCGTCTGATGAGTAAGATATTTTCTTCTTTTTTTTTTTTTTTTTTTTTTTTTTTTTTTTTTTTGACAAGAAACTAAGATCAGATGAGATCATACACAAAGTTTTCTCCTGGCAGTGTTCCTGAACCTAATCATACAAAGACACTAAACATGTGTTTTGTCAATTCTTATTTGGCCTCACATTTGTCTGAAGCTAAGCACCCTTCTAAGTAAAGTGAAGCTCAAAGACCAAAGAGAAGTTATTGTGTTGATAGTGTCTTCACTGAGTTCTGACAGCTCTCTCTCCTTAGTTATCTTTTGCAAGATGTAATAATGAACTACATATAAAATGCAAGCATTAAGTTTGTAGCTTTGTTTATGAATTATATGCTATATCTGCACACATAGATGTTAAATTCAGTGACCCAATTGTTTCCCAAGCAGTACTCTGACAAAGAGTAACTTCCTAAGTTATGTAATTGTGGTTGTTGTTGGTGGTGAGGGTGGTGGGCTAAACTGAGCTGATTTTCACATATTTTGAATTACATGAGTTTGTATGAATGGTCTTTGAGATAAACCCAGTGACACAAGTACATACAAACACACTCCAGAAATGACAGGAGCCTCTTATTCTGGATATAAGTTTGTTCCTAATGACCTATGCAATCTGTTCTCAACTCTTCCATAAAAATTTGTGAAAGGCTGTCTGAAGTACCGATATAATTGTGATTAATTTTTTATGTTTGTTGTATATTTTCTTGATTTCTTCAGGTATGTCATTCAATGAGTTTCCAAAATAGACACAAATAAGGAAGAACTGGTAAAAAGGCAGTAGATTTTGCTTCATGGAATCCCTGCCTAATGGATTTAGCCAGGTGTTTGAATCTAAATTGAAAAGGCCAATTGTACTTTATGATCTGCAGAAGTCAGTTTAGATTAGTAACACTGAAGTTTGGAAACCAGTGTCATTTTGTGCTGCTGTTAAGTATCAGCCCCTTTGCCCTGAGAGTTTACAGAGTGCAGCCCGGTTCAGGTCTGCTAGCTCAGCAGAGAGTGTTTTATATGCGAATCTGTGTATTAGGATGTCGTAAAGGTTTCTGGTAACTTCCCAAAATCATTCCTTTTTAAATGATTTGAACCAGGGGTGTCATGTCACAGGACTTCTTGGCTTTTTCTTAGAGGCATTGTTTGGATTAGAAATTTTGAGACTAGGAAGGTACTGAACATTTTTCATGGATTAATTTAACAATCACTCATTAAGCTACTACCTCACTCAACATTTTACCAGGTACTATATTCACATACAAGATTGATTTATGTTTCAGATTTTTAGGTGCCAAACAATGCCCGAAATAATTGGGGTTCCTAGATTTTGGTCAGAAAGACATAATAGCTGAGGGCTATGGTTTGATAAAAGATACCAGTAGATGGCTATTAGCGATGCCTAAACAAATCGTGGCACTTCCGAATGAGTTGCGATTTGCTATAACAGGTCATAAAGTGAGTTTCTGAGATGTTTACATTCAATCAGTCTGTAGGATCAAAGCATCCTTTTTCAGAGTTTATTGTAATTATTGCTATATATTATTATTAAATGAAGTGAGATGTTTTGTCCTAACTAGTGATATTCTCTAAAGTAAGAAATTGCTACAATTTATTTAATAAGTTCACATAAATGTTAAACACTTATTCCCAACAAAAATTTGTTTCTATTTATTTAAAACAATCAAAACATTTCAAGTAAAATTCTTTCTTTTTTTAATGTTTATTTATTTTTGAGAGAGAGCGAGAGAGAGCGTGTGCACGAGAGCAGGGGAAGGGCAGAGAGAGAGGGGGACATAGGATCCGAAGCAGGGTCTGCACTGACAGCAGCGATCACAAAGTGGGGCTGGAACCCACGAACAGAACCCCGAGATCATGATTTGAGCCGAAGTTGAACACTCAACCAACTGAGCCACCCAGATGCCCCTGAAGTCAAATTCCTAATTTTGTATTTTATGCTTCATTTTTAAGATCTTGCCTGGGAAATAAATGATATCGAAATAAGCATTATGCTTATTGCTTTTAAGATAATAAATGGTATTTTATTGTGTATAGGATAGGTTCACATGCATATATATATATATGTGTGTGTATATATATATATATATTATTTTAAAGTTTATTTATTTATTTTGAGAGAGACAGTACGAGCGGGAGAGGGGTAGAGAAAAAGGGAGAATCCTAAGCAGGCTCCGCACTGACAGTGGGACTTGAACTCACAAAACTGTGGGATCATGACCTGAGTCGAAATCAATAGCCGAACACTTGGAGCCACCCATGTGCCCCCTGTGCTTACATTTTTAAATATGAAGGAAATTATTATGCATCTACGCCCCTCCCTTAAAAGTCAGCCTTTTCCTTGGTAGTAACTTTACATACTGAGTTAAAATACACTAAATGTTACTTTTATATCTTCAAGGAGCAATTTATGGAAGAATCAGGTAAATGGAGAATCTTATTTAGTTTTAAATGCTCTTTTTTTTGCTTTTCCTGTTTGAAAGTGTAAAGAAAAAAACAGGACAGGTTATTTGCAATCTAATCGGTGGAGGAGAATCATTAGGTGAATAGTGACATCTCTGAGAGCCATGAAAGTTGTTTATTCCTCTGTGTCAGTCTGGAAGGAAAAATAAACTGGCCGTTCCAATACCTGGTCTGACATTTGCCATCTTTTCCTATTGAGGCAGCCAGGCAAAGGTACACACTGCCGCTGAAAAGGTAACCATCCCTCTGAGGGCATGATGGATTTCACTTCTGATTCTTACTGTGCTATAGGGGTCAAGGATTTCTAGAGAAACATGACCTATGTTTGCTGTCAGGAAAAGTGGGTGATTTTCACTTTCTACACCTGCAGGTCTCTGAAGTTATGTGCAGATTGGAGTTTACTCCACATTGCTTTGTCAGCATAGCTGTGGCTTTTTTTTTTTTTTTTGACAGTTGTAAAAGAATTTGAAGATGGAAGGAATCGAAGATAAAAAATACTTTCTTCTGTAAAGCAGGAGACTACTATATATATAAGTTTTCAAATTTTAGATTTTACCATATATTTTTTAAATTGTTGGTTGTGCCATTTCATATTTAAGGAAATCATGCCTAGTGCTGACTGATAGACTACTCCAAAGGATACACATTATGAGATGACATCCAACTATAATTCAGGTATTAAGTTTTCAGTTTTAGATTTTCTTTCTCCTACACAGTGAAAACGTTAACTTTTATTCTAATTTTAAATAGCTAGAAGTTAAATGAAGAAGTAATAGGTTAGAAAGTGAATTATTTTGTTCTGTTCCCTTTATCTGTTAGCTAGTTAACTGAATAGCCAGTATCCCCTTCTTCCATTTCTGCCTCCCATCCATCCTCCTTTCCTTCTGTTATTATTTATATTCATAAATATAATATAGATAGTTCAGAACAATATATAGATAGAAAACTTATAAGTTTTCTGAGGTCTACAGGCTTTTGCAGCAATATCCTTTCTTGTCTGCCTCTTTTCCTTTGTGATGAGGAAATCGTTCCTTGAGTTTTGCCCTATTCATGTAACTTCCCTTAGGCCCTTCTGTGTCCTGTTTCACCAGGGCATACACATCGACCTTAGGAGGTCAAGACACTCTATTTTGTTCTTGGTAAAACCATATAATTATGCTTCATCATTTGTACACTATGAAGTGTTTTCTAGTTTTCTTTTCCTCTATTGCCAGTTGTCTGTTTTTGTTTCTCTTGAATAGTGGTATCAGTAGTTTTACCAGTGAACGTGACACTAAAGTTTCCGTTTACACTTTTAGACCGGTAACGACCTTTTTTGCCCTCAAGGCAGAGATGTGTGTTTTGGAATCTGTATGAACCTCTGGAGGGTTCGTATCTGGTATAAAATTCTGGAGGGATTTCTCTCATTAGAGTATACTTATAGCAAGGCTACACATTAAGCTAGATTTAAATATTTGTTGACAATTTTAATTATTGCCAAAATTTAATGCATTTTACTAAGAGAAAATTATGAAACTGACAGGAATATAATATACAGGGGGATTAAGGATTCTTCAGTGCTGCGTGGAGAGCAAAAGATCAAACAAGACAAAAATATTGGAGTTAACAAGAATTCAGTACTAAAAAGACTTACGGAAAAAGATGTTTGGGATATAAAACCAATTTAGTTCAACAAACATTTCTTGAGTGCTTTTTGTTTATAGATAACTATGATAAATTTGTCAGGGAGAGATAAAATTATATGAGTTTGTAGATTGCCAAAAACACTTAAATTGATAACATTAACAATCCAATCCAGTGATGAGTTTTTAAATCCATTTGAGAAATTTTTACCTAGTATTTTTTTTTCCTTTTAAAATGTTTAACCAACAGAAAAGTACAAAAAAAAATAGCCCAATAAACACCCTAGTGGTCTTCAGACTCTCTGATTTTTAAATATTGCCACATTTGTGTTTGTTTACCTGTCCCCACCCTTTTACCTTTGTGTGTGTGTGTGTGTGTGTGTGTGTGTGTGTGTGTGTGTGTGTCTGTGTGTGTGTTTGTATATATTTTTTTTTTTCCTGGCTGAGCCATTTGGAAATAAATTGCTGACATCATTATATTTAACTCCTACTAAATTACTCTAGAATATTTCCCCCAAACAAAGACATTTTGCTACATGCACACAATACCCAAGAAATTTAATGTTCATTAATAAGCTTATCTAATAAGTAATACATATGTCAATTTTTCAGTTGCCTCTAACTGTTCTTTATGGTTGATATTTTTTAAACATTTTTTAATGTTAATTTATTTTTAAGACAGAGAGAGACAGAGCATGAATGGGGGAGGGTCAGAGCGAAAGGGAGACACAGAATCCGAAACAGGCTCCAGGCTCTGAGCTGTCAGCACAGAGCCCGACGCGGGACTCAAACTCACAAACCGCGAGATCATGACCTGAGCCAAAGTCAGATGCTTAACCGACTGATCCATCCAGGCTCCCTTATCGTTGATATTTTTAAATTCATGATCCAATTAGGATCATATATTTGTTTGGTTGTCATATTTCTTCTTTTTTAATCTAGAACTTCCTTTTAACTATTAGTTTTGTTTTACTGATTTTTTTTTTTTTTAAGGAATCTAGACCAGACCTTTTAGAATAATGCCACATTTTGTATTTGCCTGGCTATTTCCTTATTATTGGATTCAAGTTAAATTTTTGGCAGTGATACAACATAGTTAATGTGATTTACTTTCTGTTGCATCCTATCATGTCACTTTGTCCCCTTATTTGTGATGCCAGGTTTGATGACTTGGTTAAGGTTACGTATACCAGATTCTTCAATTGTAAATTTACAATATTGTAAATCTTAGTAATTAATTAGTATATTTGTCATGATACTTGGAGACACTGTAATTTTCCAATTCCCTGACAGTCTTTCCCCAGTGTTTTATCATCCATTGATGATGTCAAGTGGAATCATTTATCACCTTTGGTAGTTGCAAAGTGTTGATTTTTAAATTTCTTAGTCCTACATTTATTAGTTTTATTCTGTAAGAAAGAGTTTTCTTTCACTAGTCCCAAGTTTTTTGAGTAGTGCTATAAGCTAAGATTCTAATAAAACAGTATTTAAAAAAAAAACAAAAACTCATATCTACTGAGTTTTTACTTAAAGAGTAATTTCAGCTTAAAAAAGAATGAAATTGAATATTAATTATATTTACTTTGATGTCAGGTTATAATTTTTAGGAATGAGATTCTAGCCCACATCTTCTAGCCTTTGTTTTACTATTTTTGGCTTTTTTAAAAATCTGTGAAGAGAAGTTTAATACGTCTTAGTTGTTATGTATCCTTTGTAATGAGTGAATAAGTATTTTATTTTCAGGAGACTTTTTGAGACATATTTCAGATTGGAAGCATCACCATGTTAAAGAAATTAAATAATGATTAAAAATATCTCTTCTGACGAGATATACATACCATCAATTAGCTGTGTGCACAGACAAGCTACTTAATCTTTCTAGGCCGTGGTCTTTTACATTCAAAGTGGGAGATATTAACAGTATCTAATTCCAGAGGTTGTGTACGGACCAAATGATCTAATATACAGAAAGCACTTGCACATGGAGTGGATAATATGCATAAAAATGAGATGGTGCTTGTAAAACATTTAGCATAGCGTCTAACACATGGTAAGTAATCAATAAATGTTAGCTACAATTGTTATTCTAAGAATTGCTCTCTTTGTTTCTATTTTGGTAAATGTGGCTGGAAAAGATCCAAAAATCTTATTGATTGTACTTCCATCAAATCTCTCCAACATATCTGATTCATTTTCCCCATTCTATTGACGCTATCTTGGTTTAAGTCGTTGTCCTATCTGTCTTAGAGAACATCAGCAGCCTTCCAATTTATTTTTTATTTTATTTTTGTTTTTTAGGGGTGAGGTGGCAGAGGGAGAGAGAATCTTAAGCAAGCTCCATGCTCAGCGCAGAGCCCAACATGGGGCTCGATCCCACAATTGTGAGATCATGACCTGAGCTGAAACCAAGAGTTGGCTGCTCAACAGACAGACCTCTCAATTTTTTTGCTCATTTGGTATTATTCCCTTTCAGTATTTTTTTCTATCACCCTCTAGAGTCATTTTTTAAAATGTAAATTTGGTTATGCTATGACTTCCTTTAAAATATATAATTTCTTGGGGCATCTGAGTGGCTCAGTCGGTTGAGCGTCTGACTTCGTCTCAGGTCATGATCTCGTGGTCTGTGAGTTCAAGCCCCGCGTCGGGCTCTGTGCTGACGGCTCAGAGCCTGGAGCCTGCTTCGGATTCTATGTCTCCCTCTCTCTCTGACCCTCCCCCACTCATGCTCTGTCTCTCTCTCTCTGTCAAAAATAAATAAAACATTAAAATATATATATATATATATATATATATA
>NW_024412394.1:52466871-52662340 GCF_014898765.1 Herpailurus yagouaroundi | reverse complement strand
ATTTCTTCACCTAGCTTCCAAGGTATTTTTTAACATCTTCTTTAAAATCCTTTCTAACTTGCCTCTCCTTTTCTTTTGCCCATTACTCAACCATACTGAATAATTTGAAGTATCCTCACTGCTTAATTTCCCCCTATGATTTTCATATATTATAATTTTCTGTCTAAATTTCCATCTCTTTTTGGAAGACTTTTCTAATCTCATCATTCTCCCCTCCCATGCCCTGCCTGCCCCTTTTCCCACAAGGCCACAGCCATGCTGGTCAGGCAGATTTCCAATGTGCATCAGCTTTATTATAATAAGCTCCATTAGATTATAGGTTACTATAGAGTAATGGCATTTCTTTATATCCTTCTCAACTAGCACCCTACATACCTTACCCTCCCTACTCAATAAACAGAAGAAGAATGATTAATCATGTAGATGAAATTATTTTGTTAACTCCTATAAAGCAGGACACAAAGATTATAAATTGCCAATGTTCAGTTAAGTGCCAACAAATCATTCTGATGGTGATAATTATGATGATAATTGGGATTCTCTTCTAGAGCAAGCAAAAGACGTTTGACTCTTGAAAGGGAGGTAGCACCCTCGATGTCCAAGAAAAGGAGATTAAGACTATTGTGAATATCCATGAGATGTCATATAGACTTTTAAATCATGCCATTAAATTATATATGTTTACATGGAAAAATGTTCACAATATTAGGCCAAATGAGAAAGCAGTTCACAAAGTAGTGTCATATAATTTTTAGAAGAGTGGAAAAACATATGAAACTGTTGTTGTGAGTCATCTGTGGTCAGTGGCATACAGATTTATATTTAGTTTTCTTTGAGTTATTCCCGAATCTTTATGTTTTCTGCATTGATCATGTATTACTCTATGTGTGTATATGCATTCATACACACACACACACACACACACACACACACACACACACACACACACGTCTATCATCTATCTATCTATCTATCTATCTATCTGTCTCATCTATCCCTAATTTTATGAAGAAAAAAAGGAACATAGAAATAGAACATGACAATATTAACCCACCCTTGCCTTGTTTTTCATTTTCATTCACATGTGGGGTGCAAGTACTTTTTTTGATTATTTAAAAATATTGGCTACCATTCTAGTTAACTGATAAACTTATTTTCAGGAATATTTTATCATTAATTTGAAATACAATCTCGACCAATTTAATGACTGCATCGTTATAAACATGGCAGGAAAACACGGACTTTGTAGAGTTTAAAAAGTTATGAAGTGTTTTGATTTTTATGATTCCTTTCTGATTGCTGGATGACACAGACTAGATTATTTAAACACATTGTAATATATAAAATATATCAAAATGTCTCTCTCATGACATGTGTCCATACACACATACTTTAAAACTCTTATAGATTGCTAGTCCTCAAGCTCTTGTTCTTACTAATAAGCCATTATACATTTGCAGTCAATTGCATTGTTTTGTGGCAATGAATATCACTTATAGAATAACCTGCAAATGGGTAGTGTAAGTTCTAATGGCTTTTATATATTAATTCCCCAAAGGTAAATGTGTCTTTTTTGTAGGGAAGAAATTGGTATATAATTGCATATTAACTCTAAAAATGAAACCAAATTAATACAAACTACTAAAAGGAAGTGAATGTATTGTAACAATTTTCTTTGACACATATTGAGTCTTGATATATTCTATATGTTGCATATACATTTGTATTTTTAGCACAAGTAATTTTTTTTTGTCTGATATAGCATATCCAAATTCTTTGGGCTTCTTGGTTCTATCAAAAATATAGTTTTTAACTTTCATGCCATTCAGTAGGTTTCTTTTAAAGAATTAACACCCACTTTCATATTAGACTACAGAAAATATTTTAGGGAGCTACATTATCTGTGAATCATGTGATAGAGTATACATTAATAAGATTTTTTAAAAGATATATAGACTTATGGCCTCTAGCCCTGCTTCGTCTTATATAATTTTTGGTAGATCAGCTTTCTCTACTCAGATGTTCAGAAGATAGATATCAATTTAGTATCTCAATCACAGAAGTTTCTTCATCACCAGGGAACTTGTGATTAGTAAAGTGGATGGAAAGGCTGCCCACACTCATGTTTTCCCTGTGCAACAGCTGTTGCCCAGTTTAAGATGAGCATCAGGAAAACTTTTGGTCCTGCTGCTACTTTCTTCCCAAGTTTATCTTCCGATCCATTAGTTGAAAAACAAACAAACTAGAAGAATGAAACACAACTGTATTGTGCATCTATTCTGTGTACCTTAAGTAGACTTTGTATTTTCATCAAAGAGTAAATGTTTAAATAACTAGTTACAACATAAGCCAGACAATGGTAAATTGGATATGAGTTCTGATTAAGTGAGGAAATAAATTTCAACTGCAGAGAAATAAAGGCTTGCAGGAGATGGCACACACATTGAGTTTTAATAGACAGATGTGAGATCATACAAAGGTACTTCTGGGCCCAGTGAATATTATGAGCAAAGATGAGGGATGTATGAAATTGTGGGTCACATTTGGTGATCAGATAGCTGGGGTTCATGTGAAGAGGATTATAGTGGTAAAGCTAGAAAAATAGAAGATAAATTGGATTTCATCCTGGGGGTAGGTGGCTGTCTATGTTGTATTATGGAATTTGTAGTACCTTTTGTAGTTATGAGGAAATCATCGAGAACTGTTAAGAAGGGCATATGATCAAAGTTGTGCTGTGGGGATAGCTGAAAAGGAAGTTGGAGACTGGATTAGAGGTGGGAGAAGCTGAAAGCAGCAACTCCTTTTGAAGGGACTCTAGGCAAAGACCATGAACTAAGACCCTATTATGGAGAATGGGAAGGGAGGGATGTGTTAAGCACACATTATGAAGGTAGAACTAATGTTTAGCAAAACAAGATATAAGGGTGACACGTGACATGAGAATTTTGAGCTTCTCTTTTACTACTGTCCTTTTTCAGCCTATTTCACTTCAGTCAGACTAATTTGGTTTGCCGGTATTTTGAAATGTAGCCCTAACTTTTTGGTTTGAGTATTTTCTATTGTGCTTGTTTCACTTTCCTGACATGGCTTGTCTTCCATATTCTCATGAAATATTTGTATATTGTGTGTTCTTCAAAAGCTCCCTCTGATAAGGTCAAAATTGATCTTTCTTGTAGAAGTCCCAGATATTGGAATTGTATATTTCTTATGAAAAATAAGTTATTTCCTAAGATACTACATTTTCATTGTGAAGAACAATAACTTTGGAGTCAAATTTGTATTCTGTTTACTGTGACCTTAGGCAAATTACCTAATCTAATATAATCTCAGATTCTGCATTTTAAACTGAGTATCATATAGAATCTATGTAGTGATATCTGATACTATTATTAACATTAAATTATATAATGCATATGTATTACTAAGTGACATCCCAAGAACAAGATAAGTGCTTGATAAATATTAGTTTAACTCTTTATGTAGTGTGTGAGAGAATGTATGTTACCTAGAAGATTTAAGGCAATGCGGAATGAGATCCTCCTATCAAATGATGATGGGTCAGTCAAACTGAACTCTTAATGCCCGACTCTTAAAATACAATAAAGACTTTGATTAGGTACATTGGACCAAGAAGGGAAGAGTAGTTTCAAATACCCGCATTTGTTAGTCTCACCTTCCGTTGGAAAACCCGACAGGGTTAGCTTCTCCCTTTAAAACCAGTGTGTTGTGGGGTGCCTGGGTAGCTCAGTTGGATAAGCCTCTGACTTCTGTGTAGGTCATGATTTTGCCATTTCTGATTTCGAGCCCTGCATTGGGCTCTGTGCTGACAGCTCAGAGCCTGGAGCCTGTTTCAGATTCTGTGTCTCCCTCTCTCACTCCACCCCTCCCCTACTTGTGCCCTGTCTCTCTCAAAAACAAACATTTAAAAAATTAAAAATGAATGTGGCTGTAGATGGTGGTTATGTATAGATGGTGGCTTGTCAGAGATACCTGTGAAAATAGTAGTAGTAAAAATACGAGGGAAAGCTGGGAAGACAAGTTAGATTAAATCTTGGTGGGAGAGTTTTTCAGGGAGACCTATATGGGCTTAAGTAGGGTCTTATTCCATCAAGTAGACAGTGGTGAGGGCAGAAACCAAATTCACCTGAACCAAGAGTGAATAGTAAAGTGAGAAAATGGCTGGGATGAAAATAAATAGTTGTTATGAAGAAGGAGGGCAATAGCAGTAAACTTGTTAGCAGAGTGGTTAAGAGCTTAATTCTTTGAATGGTCCACGTACAATGCGATCTGTTCCCTTTGGGAGAGTTCATAATATGAGAAGAAAGCATTGAAAGACTGTATTAGAGACTTTTTCTCTCCAGAGTTTGCTGAACTTATTTGAGTGATAGAATGTGCATAGTCGACTTTAAGATAAATCCTTTTTATGTAATTCTTAGTAATATTTGGAGCAGTGTTTGCGAACATAATTGGTCTAGGGTCCTTGAAGGAGAAGGGCAGAGAAAGGATTACAGTGGAAAAGGAACAAGATTCAAGAATGAGATCAAAGTGAGGAATTTCAGTTTGTGACTGGAAAATGAAAAAAAAAAATTCTGATTGATGATGATGGCTTAAGTATGGCTGGGCTTGTTGACAGATGGAGATGCTATCAATTTATCTCTGCAAAAGATGAAGCTAAAGAATTGGGATGAGAGGATCACAGGGTATAAGAAAAAGGGGGATGGGGGAAGAGAGGACTCTCCTAGAATTCCAGACTATAATGATCTTTTCTCCTAACTTATTAGCTCATTGGTTCCAACAACCTTTGATACAGCTTTTAAGCTTTTCAATTTGTGAAATAATTTGTGATTAATTTAACTTAATTTGTGATTAATTTGCTAATGTTTATTAATTATCCAGTTGTTAGAATTGCTAACTACATGTGTTAATAATCACAGTATCAAAAGAAGCAGCTTCTTTGCCCTACAGAATAAATCAGACAGAAAGCTTCTGTTTTTTAAGGACATGTTTTGAAATAAAAAGGATTTCTGTGTTAAATAGAAATCTTTACTTTGTTTCAGGGAAGGTAGCAAAACACAGTATGATCTTTTAAAGGCATATCACATTAGATCTTAACTTGTGTTCCCCACCATTTCTCTTCAGTTCTCAATTTATGAAAATGAGATATGTATCACTTACCTAGCCAATAACTTAAAATAATGACTTGCTTTTATTGCTTATTTTCCTTTTAACTTAAAATTTATCACCTTAGGATTTTCTCTGTTTGTAATTGTGTTTTCAAGGACATATGTGCAGGGAGCACTGAAAGTAGATGAATTTGTAAATAGCAAATGCGATCCTTTGAAATGAACATCCCGGATTCTAGAACAGTAAAAATTTTCAGAAGAGTCTGCTCTGTATTTTTTTCTAAAGACTTCATTATTTTTAAAGAAGATGCTCTTTGAAAATGTGCAGGAGGCACTTTTTTTAATGGTTAAGTGAAGCAAATGAAAAGCGAATGGAAACAAGGCAGTCACCTTCTACAGAGCTTTTAATAGTTACAGTGAAAAATTAAGGACCACCTGCCATGTTGAGTTTTATAAGTATGAATGATGTAGAGGTACTTGCCAATACATTCATGAATATGTGAAAAAGAGGGGTTTTATATAGTAACACAAACCTTCAAATGGAGTTAATAAAAGACAAGGCTTTTCTTTACTGGGTGGAAAGTTATCTGCTATATAGAAAGGCCTACTGAATGAAACATTTGTCCTCAAATTCCTTTTAATCTGCTGTGAGGTTCTGCCTGTTACCTCACTTGGAATAATGTGCCAATTTTGTAAGGATAAAGAGAATTTTATCCTTTTCTTCATTCCTTTTGCTACTTGATGCAGCATTTCCTTGAATTTCACAGTACCTGCCTGTTTTTAGCAGCTCTCATTTCAGACTATTACTTTCTCGGAGTCACGTGTAAAAACTGATATTCTCATCTCCTTGATGGAGAATATTCAAGAAATGCAATCCCAGTGAGAATGCCACTTACTAATGGATGTTTCTTTCTCCAGGCATCTTAAAAAGTTCCGTTTCTGTTTCAACTCTTCAGTTCCTCCTATTCTTACATTACAAAAATGGATTAAAATGTCTGGGCTCTGTGGACGAATGCTTTCTGTGGCAGCATATTGCTTTCGTGTTACATATTGTCAGTGGTTACTGTCATAGCTCACACTGTAATAGTTTTGAGTTAAAAGTATTTTTCCTGACCCCTTAGAAAAATATTGACTTTGTCCTGTGACAGTTTAGAACTGATATGCAAGAATTATGAGAGCAATAATAGGATTTGATTTGTTTGGTGTTTATGCTTTACTTTTCAAAGATAATTGGATATTGTTCTTATAGATCTAATAGAGTTACATGGAAATAATTACAGAATTTTAAAATGCTATTGGAGGTTGACATTTGGTTTGTAACTGCGGCAAGGAATGCAGGTTCTAGGACTAAACAGTGTACTTTAGTGTCGAGGAAGGTTAAAAGCAAACAACAAAAGCTTCCCACAGTGTTAAACTCAGTTTTAATCTAGCTGTTATTGTGAAGTGTATTGATTTTAACTTACTTCTAAAAACATTGGTAGAGGAGCTGGCAGGCAAAATTTCCAAAATCTTCAAATTTCAGAATTTTTGTATATATGTCCAGGTTATTTAGTTATTTAAGTTGTGTACCAAAGTGAATTTTATTTAGGGGGCTCATCATCGGCATTTCAGGAGCTCTTAGAAAAAGCCACTTCCCTTTGTTGTGATCTCGTTCTAGTGATTAAGGTGACACTCATTCTGTTGTTATTAATGGCCCTCCTCTCACTCTTGAAAGGGTCCAGCCTGGGATGATGAATTATATAGTTACCTTCCATGTAAAGCATTTGGTCTCCTCTTACCACACATTTTATACATTTCCAAAGTAATCAGTTTTTAAATTGTACTCTAGTGTGTTTTAGCTTTTTTAAATATAAAGTTGTTAGCATTATCCAAAATAAAATTTATGTATGTGTAACTGGTAGTTGTATATACTAACAAAAGTAATTATTATACCCTAAAGTTAAGTTATTAAACTGTGACTCAGCTATTCATATTTCATGATGGCAAACTAATTATAGGGTTGTTTTTTTTTTTTTTTTTTTTTTTTGGAGTCAAATTTAGAGCTGAAAGGTAAAGCACCTTATAGGATTATGTGTCAAATGAAATTAGATGGAAAGAAAAATTATGTTTTGGAAGAAGAGGCAATTCAACGTTTTTGCTTCTCTGGAACTAATGTGCATTTAGAGTGAACTTGCATGAAGGCAAATTTGATTTTCATAATTCATTAAATATTTATATTCTGATCATATTGCCAACTAATCCGTGTGAAAAAGAATTTTAGCCTGGACAATGCTAATAGATCTTTTCTTCCTGTATTACTTACATTAATATAAATGTCTATTTAGGATTTTATTCATTCAGTTATATTCAGTGTAATCAGAGTTTATGTTTTTTTTCCATTTCTTTGTGGAATGGTTACTAAATGTATATACACATTCATGAAATGATTAGAAAATTATACATCACAGTATTCAGGTACAAGAGTATATAGTATACACCAAACGGCACAGGACGTGGCAGAGGTCTGGATCCAGAAGAAACACACCACTGGAAACTGAACTGGAGTCAGAAACTGATGGCTGGGTTCTAAGCCCATTTTCACTACCCTGTAACATTAACATTATAAATTAGTGTCACTAATGTCTCTGAGCCTCCACTCTGATTATCTATTGAATGAGGGGTATTTGCTTGCTTGCCTAACTCATATGCTGCTGAGAGGACACTCTTAAAAATCAACCTGCATTTTAATTTTTAATACTTTAAAACCAAAACTTCTGGCACAATCTGGATAATTGGAAAATGTAAGAGTAGAGTCTAGGAAATATCTAATGATGACAAAAATCTCTGAACTCTACCCCCCAGAGATGTCCTGAATGTCCAGTTCTCTACAAACAACCACGTGTGTCCTGTTCCAGTCCACCATCATCTTCCACCTGTATCACTGCCCCACTTTTTCTCTGTTTTCCTTTTCTGCCTTGTGCGTATGCAATGCATCTACAGTGATTTTTTTTTTAAGTTTACTTATTTATTTTTGAGAGAGAGAGTAAGCAGGGGAGGGACAGAGAGAGAGACAGAGATAGAGAGAGAGACAATTCCAGGCAGGCTCTGGACTGTCAGCGTAGAGGCATAGAGCCCAACACGGGGCTTGATCTCACGAACACTGAGATCATGACCTAAGCCAAAATCAAGTGGCGGATGCTCAACCAACTGAGCCACAGCAGCGCCCCTACAGTGATGCTTCTAAATGTGAGTCATATCTTACCATTGTGTTCTAAAAATCCTTCACTGGCTTACTACTCCTCTTAGAAGGAAATAAAAACTTAACTCTTGCCTCTGCCTTGTTCTAGAGTCATCACTTGCTCCTCTGTCATTTGTATCCTACATTCCATCACAGTAACATCCTGCATTGCCTCAAATTGCCATGATCTTTTTCCTCTCTGCTCTTTCTTTGTCTGTGAATAATCTTCTTTCCACTCTCTTGAGTACTTCTTACTTATTCTGCAGGTTTCACGTATACCAGAGGAGATGCCACTGAATCCGTGTTCCTGCACTGATTCGCATTCATGACATATCATGCTTTTTAGAATTGCTTGTTTAATTATTGGCCTTCTACTAGACAGAGCTCTGTGAGGACAAGGACTGTGTCTGTCTTTCTTCCCACAACGTCTATAGGTCTTTGCATAGTGAGTACATAAGAAGCATTCATAATATTTGTTGGATGATAAGTAAGTGAATAACTGTACAGAAAGACCGCACAGTACATAAGATGAGCTGTGATAAACATTTGTCAGAAGGTTACTGTATTGTGAGTGTCCAAAGAATAATGGACAAGAATTAACTTGATATGAGAGGTAGAGGGAAGTAGAAATTTCAAGTTTCCTACTAGTGAAGGAATAACAACTTTAGTTTTTGTTTTTTAATTCTAGGTTAAGACTTATAAGTGGAGACATACCTTTTATGTAGATAGAAGTTTGAAATAATGACTCTGATCTGAGAGAAGAGAGGGTGGTAATAAGAACAGTCCTATCAACTTCAACGTATATAGCACTTTTTCCATTTTTCAAACCTTTTTTTTAACAAAAATTTCAAGTGAGGTTAATTTCTTCTTTCAATGTTTATTTATTTATTTTGAGGAAGAGATGAAGTGAGTAGGGGAAAGTGCAGAGAGAGAGAGAGAGAGAGAGAGAGAATCCCAAGTGGGCTCTCCACTGTCAGCACAGAGCCCGACACAGGGCTCAATCCCACAAACCTGTGAGGTCATGACCCGATCTGAAATCCAGAGTGGAGTCGAATGCTTAACCCACTGAGCCACTTAGGCACCCCAAAGAGGTTAATTTCTAAGCAAACATCTAGAACTTTAGCTGGAGAAACTTGAAGAAAAAGTAAGTTTATGGAAGCTAAAACTAAACTTGGTAACAAAGTTATGTTCTATTTTGTATGACTATGAAAAAAAATCTAGCCGTAATCTTTTTTTTTTTTTTTTTCCCCCTGCTAGTTAGGACAGGGCTTCATTAAAGGAGATACCTGGGACTCAGGAGTAAAATTGACAGCCTGTTTGTAGTATAGCAGGGTTTCTCAACACTAGTCCTACTGACATTCATTCCACGTAATTTCTGTTGTGGTGAGTCCTGTAAGTTGTGTAGCAGCATCTCTGATGTTCACCTACCAGATGCCAGTAACAACACCCCAGTTCAAATAACCAAAAATGTCTGCAGGTATGGTAAGATGTTCCCTGCAGGCAAAATCACCCCCACTTGAGAAATATTGCACTGGAAAATTAAAAGTTATATCCTCATGCTGTATGGATAGGAAAACTTTATAATATTTTGGAGCCTTTGTAATTCCTATGTAAATTGTTTCTAGCCCTGTATTTGGTGATTATTAGCAAAATGTGACCAGTTTCAGATTTTGTGTGGAATGTAAAAGTGGTGAGGACTCTGGACTACTTGTCTCAGAAAACAAAGACATCAAAGGAATAGAATGGGTGGTAGAAATGTAAGATAAGAAAGGAGAGTTAATTTGTGTCTTGAGGATCTGCCTCAAAGGTGTGAAGAGAGAATACATGAGTCTGCCTGAATCTTTGACTTGCTTGGGACCCAGGGTTGAAGAATTGAAGAAGCCTTACATTTCCCCCAAAGATGGGCTTCAGTTATGGGGTATGCACTTCTGTATATAGTCTTTATTTTTGTTCAGATGCACTTGAATGGAAGACAGTGAGTGTTTCTTATAACGGGTGGCTACAATTTTCCAGAAAATGAGCTGCATATATTCCTGTAGGTAGGAGACATGTCTTTGGCCTTCTGTTCTCATACGTTATGGTCAGCTGTTTCATGTCAGTTGTTTGGCTGTGGACTACCAGTGTTGTATTAGTAGGTGAAAATGAAACCACAGTTTGTCACTTGGTCACTGCTGGTGACAGTATGGCATACTTTCTGGAGTGTGATCCCTCTCCTTCTTGTTTATGATCCTCAGTTATTAATTATGAGAAGGCCCCACCTTCTTCTGCCTAACTTCTCCCATATCTATAGACCATAAATCTCTTATAATGGAGGTTTTTTGGGCATACTTGCTAAGAGAAATAATGACAGAAGTCCTAAAATACTGTGATTTTTCTTCTTTAGTTGTCATGAAGAAAGAGAATGGTAGCGTTCACTTTTCTTAGTTGTCTTTAAAAAAAAATGTCATACTTTGCAGATATGGATAGAAAGCAGTTGATATCAAATTGTGTATGGATGCTTACATTACTGTTAAGGGCAGCAAAGGAAAAGCATGAACTGACTTGAAAATAAGTTGTATTATTGTAGAATTCTGTTCTTTTTTCATTATTTTTCCTTTTTTCGCTCTTTCTCGCTCTCCCTCTTTTCAGTGAACGTTTTATCTGTAATAGCTGCCTGCAGTGTACTGGAGCTTTTCTTGACCCTTTCAAATCCTTGAGTTTTTATCAGTCCGTCTTATGTTGTTTTATTTTGGTATCACATGGCAAGTTACACAGTTTGAAATGTGTGTTTGGCATATTTTCTTTCACTGGAGATTATAGGGCAAAGTTGTACCTTTATCTAAATAACCTACTAAACAAAGTAAATTTGTAACAGACCAAAGCAACAAAAGGAAAACTAGGTTAAATTTCAAATGGATTTTTAAATGACGTTATTTTAAAGAATCCTTTATACATGATTTCTTCAGCTGTCGAAACTATTAAATGAATTCCTAAATTGAAACTTATAGACATTTAGCTACATAATTTATATAATTATGCAGTTAAAAAGACTGCTTACAAAAATGTTGGAGAACATTCCAGAAGCTGTTTTTACATTTTGGTGAAGCAAAATTTTCTTAATTAAAAAAACAAAAAACAAAAAACAAAAACAAACCTGTTCTTTACAATATAACATAATAAAGAATTATAATATTAATTGACATGTATAAAGTACTTAGTATGTGCTAGGGATTGTTATAAGTTATTTTGTCCACGTAACAGTCCTATTAAGAAAAAAAAATTACTTTTCCTAGGCCGTTTCCTATCCAGTGGTCTAGTAGTAGGTCAAGCATTTAAACCTAGGGTTTGAACTCAAAGTGTTTGGCTCTGTAGCTTGCATTCTTACAGACTGTCCTCTACTGATCTATAAACTTTTTCTTACCCATCAATATGTATCCAATATGCAAGTTTCTTCTATTTTGACAAATAAAATTTCAGTCTATGTAACTATATATAAAACACTAACATCTTGGGCAGTATTAAAGACTTGATTAGTGAGGCATTAACAATAGAATGAAGACTTCAAAGGACCAAACTCTTGTGAAATATAAAGGAAATATGACTAACATCTTTACATTTAATTGGAGGAATATGAGAACTGTCTTGCAAGACTGTAGTGAGAGTTTAATGACCCTGCATGAGATGTAAGATAGATAGATAGATAGATAGATAGATAGATAGATAGATAGATGATAGATAGGTGATAGATAGCTGGAGATAGAAATGTAAATCTGAGCTAAAGTGATTAATTTTAGGAACGGGAAGAGAGAGGAGGGACTCAGTTGCTTAAACCAGAGGTCAGATATGGCTTTACAAGGAGATGCGATTTAGAATTGTAGCAAATGCATTTGTAATGAATCTTCTTCCAAAAGTTTAGTGCCACATAGTTAACTTCTTGATATAAATAGCTCTAAATTCGAACCTGACTCTAAAAAAAAAAGAAAATGCTCTGGTTATATACCTTTTGTGAGACTCTATGTCATTTTAGTGCTTTCTGTTGGTTGGAAAGTCAATATTCTACTACCTACTTATTGTTTCTTCAGACATTTGATAAAATCTTTATCTATTGTTATGCCGTTTCTCTCTGAAAGTTAATAATAGGAATATTTATGAAACACTGAGGTGTAATATGAAAGGATTTATTCTTTCATATGTTAATCAAATATGTAAAATGGGATTTGGAGTACATTTTTTTTTGTTTTTCAAGAAAGCATGCAATATATTTATCCATTAGTAAATGGCATGCTCATGTTATGCTCGTGATTATTCAGAAGGAATTGCATTCAAGGAAATGTAGAGTAACAAATATAGCATAAACCTTTGCCATTCTAGAGATATAACTGTGGAGATGTTGATGAATCCTGAATGTGAAAAATACCTCTAATTTTGATACTATCCTCAAACTCACTAATTAAATTATCTGCATAACACTGTTGATAATCCTATGTGGTAAGCAGCTGGCAAGTCAGTGATGTATCAAATTCCAGAGAATCAAGAATATATACTGACAGCAAGATTGAAAAACTGTTCCATAGTATTTCCAGAAATCATAGTGAACAAAGGAAATATGATTCTAAAGTACTTTTCTGGGTTTCCTGCACAAAGTATTGGTTGAAAAAATTTAACTATAGCATTCTCTATTTCTAAAAAGTCAGGGCTTATGCTTTATACTTGATACAAATCTGTTTTTCACTTGACCAAATTCTTTTTTTAATGTTTATTTGTTTTTGAGAGTGGAGGTGGAGAGGCAGAGGGAGAGGGAGACACAGAATTGGAAACAGGCTCCAGGTTCTGAGTTGTCAGCATAGAGCCTGATGCTGGGCTTGAACTTATGAACCATGAGATCATTACCTGAGCCGAAGTCAGATGCTTAACTGACTGAGCTACCCAGGTGCCCCTCAATTGACCAAATTCTTTAATAACTAGTTATATGGTATATCTGGATTTTAAGAAAAGATGAGAATTTTTGCTCGTATAGTTTTCTGTTAATTTTATTTTTGACTTTGATGTTAAAACAACAAAGTAGAATTTTAGGGTATGTTGATAAAATTTAATGTAATATAAACTGCAGAGAAAATGTGGTATCTATTGGTCCATTCCAAATATAAATTATTGTAAGCTTTGATTAGGTCAAAATACAGAGATATCTTTATTGTATTATTATGTATCACAAATATTTGAATAGAAAAATATATAAACTCTTAGCCATTGTGACAATTCTTTTAAGAAATATACACTCTAAATCATAAGTCTGTATATAAAAACTTGGCAGAGAGTAGTTTGAGAATTCTCTATTCCCTTGCAATGTAACCTTTTTGAAAGAGTAATAGAAGAATTAATTTAATAAAAAATTAATGAATTTGTGAAATAGACATTAAGGCAATAACAATATATAAACCTACTCAACTATCATATTTTCCATGTGAAAAGTAGAATGTTTAACTAACCATATTAAATGGCACTTAGGTTGTTAGAGCTACACACATTGCACTTTGCAATGAGGTATTCAAACATTTCATGAGCAGAAAATTAACTATTTAAAGGTTTGGACAAACTGCATACCATTTGGCGATGCAACATAGATGGAAAATATAATAAAGCAAAGTTATAAAGAGGATAACAGGTAAAGAGCAGTGCACCTTATCTTGATAAAAGATGGTTTCCTCCAAATTCTAATTTTGCAAAATATTTTATAGCATTCAACGTTTGTCTATTTGTATGATAAAAGAAGGATTTCATTTTGGGAAAATCTAAGAACTGCAAAATCTTTACTGACACTGACTAGTCATACTCTTTTAACATCTGTAGCTTGCAAAGATTCACCTTTTAGCCTTTACTGATTATTTATTTATTTATGTATTTATTTTTAATTTTTTAAATGTTTATTTTTGAGAGACAAGAGTGTGAGCAGGGGAGGGACAGAGAGAGAGTGAGGACAGAATTCGAAGCAGGCTGCAGGCTCCGAGCTGTTCCAAGCTGTCAGCACAGGGCCCACTCTGGGGCCTGAACTCATGAACTGAGAGATCATGACCTGAGCCCAAGTCATATGCTTAACCAACTGAGCCACCCAGGCACCCCAAGGACTGCTGATTTAAACTACAAAATAATGTTACTGAAAAATGGCAGATGGAAAGGAATGGCAAAAGTCATATTCTTGCAAGGTTGGGACTCTTTCCTGTTATCATTGTTGACATTTGGCAAGGTTCACCATTGGTCTTGTCATGCCTTAGGTACAGTTTACTGTTTCATTATGATGAAATAAAATAAAAGCATTTGAAAAATTTCAAGCATCAGATGCAGATGCCTCAGTTTTTCATTGGTATATATCCAGTCACAAAGGTGTTACACAAATTCTTATACAATGCTTGATTATTCCTTGATTGAACACACCTTGGCTTTTAGACATTATGTTTATTTAGGCATATAGACAGCTAATATTCTTATCTGTCTTTTGTTGAACACTTACAAAAAAGTAATTCAACTTAAATGTTGAAAATAATTACTCTAAAAGTATTGTCTGACCCATTCCACCTGGTTTCCATCTGTGACAATATGTCTTCACAATCTGTCCTCTGCTTTTCTTCTGTATGTTCTTTACCATTAGTTTTGGGTGCAATCTTTGAACTGCTTTTTTCCTTCTTTATTATCTGTGTTCTGGTTAGTATAAATTAAAATTTCCAAACCTTTATGTAGGCTTTGAGACGACTTGATTCTAATTAACTAGGAATATTTAATTCCCTATCAGCTTTCTGTACATAATACCGTACTGTATGGCACCATTAGTGTAGAAATAGAATGGATCATTATATTCTAGTTTAGCCTTTTCTTTGTAAGAAATTTCAACACATTTTTCATTTGGAAATGTACACATTTACATTATTATCCTTTACCATAAGAAAACAGTATTTCACTTGTACAGTTTTCATTTATTTCAGATTTAAATATACTTTGTAGTACTTACATTACTTTTTCTGAGCTAATTCTTTATGATAAAGTACTTTATGTTCTTATCCAGTTTTCCTGTCTTAAGGTTTCAGTTTTAACTTGAAAAAAGTAAAATATTACATGTACATTTAAATAGGCTGTAACCCTTGGTTTTGTCATGCCCCTGCATAGGCCATATGCAAAATGAATTAATTTATTTTAGAGACATATGAAATTGAATGCAAAACACAAAGGTACAGAAGGGTGTGTGGATATATATGTGTTTATCCTTATAATAAGAGAAAAGATGTAATGGCCCATTGTATTTAAATTACTTTTTTTGTTTACAATAATTGTTTTTAAAATTTAAAAGAGAGCCAGTAAGAAATAAATTGAAATCATTTTTCATAATGTAAGGCATCAGTGATATTTCTGTGTTTTCCAATAGAAATGTTAATTACAAGAATTTATTTTAATAGTGGCCTGTCTAGTTCCAAATTACTAACAGAAATGAAAGTATATGTGTACTTTCTAGAATATGGCAATTCTGGATTATCTACAACTAGAATATTCTTGTTTTTTGAGTTTGGATAACTCATATATTTAAAGAAGAATGGTCTGTTTTAAGAATGAGGGACTATCACTCTTTATCTTTTTGTCTTAGAAAAGAGCCCTACACTGACAGCTTTATTATGATTTATAATTCACAACTGGTAGTTTCCCTCTCTTGGAACTTTTCTTTCCCTTGTTCAAAGAAAAATGCTCTAATTATATGGTTATAAAATATTTCACATCTCATTCATATACTTATTCATATTACTGTGTTAAAGATGCTCATAGAATTGTGTTGCAAATTATCTAAAGCACTAATCTAAACATGGCTATGCAGTTTTCTCCCTGGACAGCATAAAGGGAACTCCTTAAGAGTGAGAGCCCATGAAGTGTCTTTCCTTAACGGATATAGTCAGGACTCTACTGCATTCTACTTAGGTATATGCTATACTCTTCCCATTGATCTGATTACAATAAAAAGTTTACTTAGTTGTGTTGGTGAATTAGTCTTTGGTAAGTGGGATAGTTACTGCCTGGTGCTTAATATTGCAGGATGAATTCAAGAAATGCATTCAGTAAATGCGGGTTAACTTCCTGCTATATGCTAGGCATTGTGCTAGGCTCTGGAATTTACAGATACATAATTTCTGCCCTTGAGGGTCTCACAGTGAGCTAGAAGAGACACACCTGGGGAAATAATTACAACAGTGTTAATGCTATAATTGTGGTATGTCATACAGATCAGTTTGGATTGTCTTCAGTAGCTTTAGGAGAAGGGAAATTTTTAACTGATTCATGAAGGATGAATTAGTTATTCCTTAAAAGCAGGAGCTAAACTAGATTTTTTTTTTTTAAATATCGAACATAGCTACCCTTTTTAAAAACAGTTTTTATTAAAAAAATATTAAACAATATTCTAGTAGTACCTACAGTATATTTCTGCAAAATGCTGTGAATGCAAAGTGGATAGGATACTGATAGAGTTCTGTTGGATTATTTACTTGGTGTGGAGATAAAAATTAAAAATTAACTTGTTTTCTATTTTTAAGGAGTAGAAAGTATGGGGATGCAGTTACAAAATCTTACTGTTTAATTTCTAGAAATTCAGTTTGTCTTACCACTATATATACACGTATGTGTATATGTGTGTATAAATGTGTGTGTGTGTGTGTGTGTGTGTGTGTGTGTGTGTGTGTGGTGAGCTCCCTTTTTTGAAAAAAAGAATGAGCTCAACAATATCATTTGCTGCGAGGATTTATTCTGCCTGTTACTTTCTTTTATTTCTAAGAATTAAGGATTGAGTGAATATCCTCATTGTCCTGATGCATCTTTTTAAAATGTCATGCTTCAGGGCAAACTGATTTCTTTATGATCTTCAAAAAATTTTCCACTGACATAACAGAAATGATTATTTATCTTCCCACATGTTCAAACTGCCTTAAACTGCTCTAGGGTTATTTGCTTCACAAGACTTAGTATTGATCCACATTTTATAACTGACTAAATAAGGAAAAAAGTAGTCTTCACAAAATAGCTAGAAAGATTGTTTTAACTGATGATTGTGTTTTAATCATTTTTGAAAGTTTTGCTGAAAACATGGTGAAAAGCCCACACTTCAGACTGCTTGAAATGGAAGGACTGCCCTTTGCTTTAAGAAATTAATATGGAATTATTTCTTTTCATTATGGTTATGGATCTCGCAAACTTTTTCTACAGATAGGTAGATTTAAGTGTTTTGTAGGAGAAAAAACAAATATTGATGAATCACTCATAAAATAGTTTAATTGTAATTCTTTGAATTGTGCTAAAAATGTTCACTTTATTAAATATGATTACATTTCAAATATGTGTATTGATATACATATTTCTTGCCCCACTAAAGTTTTTTGAACTTGAAGTAACCTGATTTTATGAACCATTTTGATGTTGCCAGATCCACACTATTAGCATCGCTGAAAGACAAACCAATAACTGCCACAAATAACTCTCCAGTTTAAATATAATTGGTCAATAATAAGTCTCTACCCACATTTCCTGCATGTCTACCTGCGCTGAGTAGTTTTCTCTCTTCACGTTGATGAAGTGCTACAGCTCTGGCAGGAAAGGTGACTTTAGAGTCTGTATTCACCACTGAAATAGGAGATAATTAAGCACATTGTAAAAGATACAGATTAAGGCACAATATTTATAGCTTATAGAACACTTTATTATGAAATATCAGAATTTTAATTGGCTTAAGCACATAAGCAACTGATTATTCACACCATTTGATACCAGGACAAAAGTAATATGTATTTAGAGATCATCATATTTGTTTTTTTAGTGGACAGAACTTTGGTCCATTGCCTAGCATAATGCAAAGAGTAGACAAACAATAATTATGTAGTCGGGGAAAGAATGAGTAATTTGACTGTATTTGCCTAATAATTAATTTGTTTTTCTTGTTTGTTTACACATCTGATAATGCAGAAGTGGCTCATTGTTTATTAGAGGTAGAAACTAGAGTGAAATAAAAACTCAGCATGGAAACTGACATCGTGAAATAATCATATAGTTATTTATTGAGTGCTTATTCTCCGCCAGGCACTGTGCTAGACTTTTCACAGGAATTATACACTTTAATTCACAATAGTCTGATGATACAGTCTTATTATTAGGCCTCGCTGTTTTAGATATGGACAAACTGGGCTCAGAGAACTTAAGCAGATTTGCAAAGGTTACACAGTTAGTACACGCTAGAGGGGAAGCCAGTGTCGTCATTTATATAAAGGCCAAGTTGTATTGCTTTTACAGGCTTGTTGAAGTGAGACTTTCTGTGGTGAAATTAACAATGTCATTCGGAACATGAATTTCGTCTTTTAAGAAGTGTTGTCTTAAAAATGATTGTTAAAGCTAGAGTTTTGGTCGTTCAAAAGAGGAACCATCATTCATATATTTTACTTTTTTTGTATGTAAAACCTACATTGTCTAAGTTTTCTTGGTATGTTTTCAAAACTATGAGGAATGGTTTAGTATAATGAGAATGAATAATAACATTGAAATTATAAAACCTATGGTATTATAATAAATATAAGAGAAATATTAAAAAATAGACTTGACATACAAGAATTTAAATAAAAACTTGAAATTAAAAAAATAGAAGAAAAAGAGAACTTGACAGTGGCCTAGATGCTATGGTAAAGTGTGTCCCTGCCTGAAATCTTTCTAACACCAATCGCTATTTAAGAGCTCTCCCCAGGGGCGCCTGGGTGGCGCAGTCGGTTAAGCGTCCGACTTCAGCCAGGTCACGATCTCGCGGTCCGTGAGTTCGAGCCCCGCGTCGGGCTCTGGGCTGATGGCTCAGAGCCTGGAGCCTGTTTCCGATTCTGTGTCTCCCTCTCTCTCTGCCCCTCCCCCGTTCATGCTCTGTCTCTCTCTGTCCCAAAAATAAATAAATAAACGTTGAAAAAAAAAATTAAAAAAAAAAAGAGCTCTCCCCATTACAGCCTCTTGTTGATAATGACAATGCCCTCAAGGAGATCTATTAGTAAAATAAAATAATACTGTATCATAAGCAAGGCACTTTTTAAAGTCACTACAGGTAAGTAATGTTTGAGTTTGGTTAGCTAGCTTCCCCTAGCAGAAGTGTTTTTAGACCATGGGAACCCAATAATTATATCATTTTGCTATAGGCTTGTATTAGGGTTAAAATTATTCTGTGTTAGTGCTTTTCCCGTGGGGTTATTGCTAGAACATAGGTAACATACTGGAACATACTGAATTGCATAAGTAATTCAGTTTTTTTATCTGTAGGTTGATCCCTCAGAATGGACCTATGAGGACAATCTTGAGTGAGATCCAGAAGGGTCTGATTTCATTTTTCATCCTTTCTTTTATGATAGTTGATGTTTAAGTTATTTACCTAATTTAAAAATTCCACTGCCGGATTCTTATCTGCATGAACCAAAATGAATGTGCCCGTCTCTGGCAACACAGATAGGGTTTGACAACAATGGCACAGTGAGAGCTAGAGGTGAACTGTTAGGCAGATGCATCGCTGACACTGTGCCCGCCACTGCCTATCAAGGATGGCGTGCAGAGGCAGGACAGTCCTTTAGAGCTGGTCTTTCACACTCTCGCTGAGGCACCACTGACAGACTAAGTGGGTGTGAGTTTGTATGTGGGGTTTTGGAGGTATGGTGATGGTGGTTGACATACACATTTTTTTAAAGGTAGCATTTCGATGAAAACAATTGTATGGGAGTTTAACAGAGAAATGATTAACTGATTACTGTATTATTGTTAAGACAAGTTTTTGTAAATGGAAATATACACACGCACGCACACACACACACACACACAAACATGCATATGTCTATAGCACTTAATAATTGATAACAAGGAAAACAAAGACATTGAAGCCCAGGAATGTGAAGTGGCTTTGTCCAAATTACATGCCAGTAAATCATGGAGTAGATTTGAACAGATTTTTTTAGTTAAAATCCAGTTCTTGTTTGCCATATCACATTACTTCTTTAGCTTAGCCTAATTTTTATAAAGTAGAATAAGAAGACAAAAAAGATATGAATGTTCTAACTTGACATTTTTCCTCTTTTTTTTTTTTTTTACCATTTTGGTAATGACATCAGAATTACAGTGATATTTTGGTAAAATGAAGAGTACCTTAATGCCAGACCCCAGAAAAATTCCTGGCATATTCCAAACCTATAATTTAATAAAGGACAAAAAAACTGTGTTTATATAATGCTTTGTTTTCTTTTACAGTCTTTTAAAAAGTTTTAAAATAAAACTTTAAAAAGGTTCTCATTTTACATGTTTGTTTTCCACTATATGGTATTAGTAAACATTAAGTACTCAATTAAATAACAAAACTAAATAATATATATACTTATAATGCCCTGAAATTAATTTTTCTTTTTTCTTTTTAAAAATCCCCAAATATTTTCAGCACGTGATACCTGTTATCACATGCTTTATATTCTGCACCATTTCTTTTCTAAACTCTTACAAGTTAGTTCTAGGGTGATGTGTATGGTGCCTCACAAACTATAAGATCCTCGTTACATCATGTTGTTTTTATCCTCTCTGCCCGCTGTTCATTCTCAATGTGAAAAATCATAGCATATCAGTGACAGGAGGTCTGGCGTTCAGGTGGACTTTTGTAATTATTCCCACTGAGGCACTGTCAATAGGATTAAAAAACAGATTCTGGATCTGTCCACCCCAGATGAGGTCAGCACTTTGAGCAGTGGGAGTACTATTTCTACAAGCTGTGCTTTCCCCTTTGCATTGTAGAGCATAGACATTAATATGACACAAATATTTGAGAGCTCCTATGGAAACGGACTGGCTTTGCTCTGAATTAGGCTCTGAATTAAGCAAAATGTCCATCTGCAATAAATAAAATAACATTCATTAGGATCCCTAACTATGTATTTATGTAGATTCTACAATAATATTAAAGCCCAGAAAGTTTCAATTACAGAACAATCCACTTATAGTTCATAATTAATAAACTCTTTGCAGCTGCATAACTGTGGCCGGAAACATCTGCAAAACCTCATATTTTACACACAGACACATACACATAATTCCTTCAGAAAAAAGTTCAATTGTGCTTAAAATCACAGGTCTGGAAACAGAGTAAGACCTGAGGAAGCTGAATCTAGCTGTATTCAGTTAGCTTATGGTAGGAGAAGGAGGGGACTGGGCCTTTCTTGTTTGGCAAAGAGATATGGGTAAAATAAAATAATGTTTAAGGTCTATTCAGGTATTCACCCAAAACTAACTTTGTATCATTAAAAACCTCCCCTGACTATAAGCTGGTTTTGATAAGAATCTATTTCTTTTGTTATAAAATTATTCAGATAAAATTGCTACTCCTGAGATTAAAGATAAATTATTATTTATGAAACTCTAAAATTAACAAATGGGTAAAAGGAATATATTGATGATAGGTTATAATCTAGATCATAGATTTAAAAATTTCCAATTCTTTAAATAATTCATAGCTAATTTTTATACCTAAATACAGCTTTATAACAATAGATGAATATAGAGTATATGTATTAGAAAGGCAAACTAATATATTATTGAAAGCTTAATTTGACATTTTTCTTAATATTTGCTTACTTCTATGTTCAATTTGAAGTTGTATTATTAATGGGTTTCATTATATATACCAGCTTTACTGAAATATAATTCACATACCATACAATTCACCCATTAAAGTGAACAATTCAATGGTTTTTCAGTATAGTCATACGAGTTGTACAACAACCATCACTATAAATCAAATTTAGAACAGTTTAATCACCCCAAAAAGAAACCCTGCACCCAATAATAGTCACTTACCATTTCTTCTCCCTGCTCCAGCCCTTAGCAACCAGTAATTTATTTTTGTGTCTAATGGTGTGAGTATTCTGGACATTTTGCATAATGGAAATATATTTTTGTGACTGGATCTTTTCATATAGCCTGATATTTTCAGAGTTCATCCATATTTGATTGCTGAATAATATTCCTTTGTGTTTATTTGTTTGCTAGTTGATGGACATTTGGGTTGTGTCTACCTTTATGGCTATTATAAATAATTTAGTTGTGAACATTTATGTGCAAGTTTTGTATCAATATTCATTTTTATTTCTCTCGGGTATACACCTAGGAGTGGAGTTGTGAGGTGTTATGAGGTAATCTGGTAACTATGTTTAACTTTTTGAGAAATTGCTAGTCTTTTTTTTCAAAGTGGCTACACCATTTTACATTCCTAACACAACAAGGCATGAGACTTCTAATTTCACCATATTCTTACCAACACTTGTTTTATCTGTCTTTTTTTCTTATACCTATCCTACTGGGGATAAGTAGTATCTCATTGTGGTTTTGGTGTGCACTTCTCTGATGGCTAACGGTGTTGATCATTTTTATATGTGTTCATTGGCCGTTTGCGTGTCCTCCATATAGAAATATCTGTTCAGATTCTCTGCCTATTTTTGATTAGCTTATTAGTGAATTTTCATTTTTTCATTTTCATTAGTTTTAAGAACTAATCTTTCATTTCCATTTTTCATTTCATTAGTTTTAAGAAAACTAAAAGTTTTCTTAAATTTCTAATTTATTAGATTTCTTAATAATATCTCATTTTACCCCCTTCATTGATTTTATGGTGGATATATCTTGTGATGCATTCTTTAGAAACTTTGATAGTCTGAGACAAGACCCAGAACCTGCAGGATGATGGTTCTAAACAACTGGAAAACCTTTAGAATATAGAAATGTCCAGACCGTAATGATGATTCAGTGATTTTGATAAGGTCAAGTCATTAGTGTTTTTTCAAAGTGTCCCTAATGTGCAGTCATAGTGGACAGCTAAGATATAAATTATCAGTGCTTTAAGGTCCAGGGTCATGTCAAGTGTGTCTGATATTAAAAGTGGAGCTTAAGATTTCCAAAAAATGAGTCCATGAAGGACCAGGAAATCTTTCCCATCTGTAGAAGAACTCTAGAAGTATGTGGGTTTTCTGGGATAACCAGTTTGTGGGAAAGGGTCAATCGAAATATAGTCAGATAGGATATCCCCCAAGCTTACCCTTATAGGTCATAAACCTAAAGAACCAGAGCAAGTCTGAGTATCTGCATCCTCATTCAGAAGGAAGAGATATTCCATTTCAACTAATTTTTCAGGCTACACAGAAATTTGTCTGTGGCTTTTAGGATGACGTTTAAGATTGTTTACTGTTGGGACACCTGGGTGGCTCAGTCGGTTAAGCGTCTGACTTTGGCTCAGGTCATGATCTCATGGTCCATGATTTAGAGCCCCGTGTTGGGCTCTGTGCTGACAGCTTGGAGCTTGGAGCCTGCTTCAGATTCTGTGTCTGCCACCCCCCCGCCCCTCCCCCACTCACTGTCTGTCTTGCTATGTCTCTCAAATAAATAAATAAATAAATATGAAAAAAAAATTAAGATTGTTCACTGAGAACACGGATTTGTTATACCAGTACCCTGATTGTTCCATAAACTGCATCACACGAATAGATATTCAAAGTCCCGGCACCCTGTCGACATCCATTGAAGACAACTATGGAATCTGATTGTTAGAGTTTAACTTGGAAATCAGAATACAAGGCTTTAGTATCCATTCTCATATATTTAAATATCTTCGTGTTCAGGATTTGTTGCAGTATTAGTACTTTTAAGTAAGTCATTTATAAATAGGAAACCCTATTGCCTTTTTTGTTCTTTTTTAAAAGAATTAAAATCTCAAATATTATTTAAGCCACTTTAGTTTCATAGGGACACTATTCTTATTTAAAGATAGTTGAAGTTAAACATAATAAATTTTGTTTATTTCATCACAGTAGATATTATAACAGATCTTGTAATATACTATATTGTATCATGGTTTAGTGGATGCATTATAGTATATTGTTACTGCCTGGGAAACAGAAGTTTCACGTGCTTCCTAGATTCTGTTTTTCTTTGACGGTTTTTCATTGAAGAACGGACTAAGTGAAAACTTGCTTGGTGTATGAAATCTGACAAGATTATGGTTCTTGGCGCTAGGATAATGAACTTATGTTATTTTATTCATTAGGGCCCCAAAGGACTTGATAAAACAGTCAAAAGAATCAATCCCAGGCCTTTGTGATAACACTGAAAAAATAAACTATTACTAAAATAACAGGATAGATTATTTTTACAAAATTAATTAAATATTGAAAACAAATTTTGTACATATTCCCAGTCTTCATCAATATAGTGAATATTACCTTCAAATAATGTTCAATTAAAAAAACAAAAACATCAAAAGGTAGGAAATTAAAATTGTATGTTTCTTTTTGTAACTAACTTTACCATAGTGCATGTACTATATTTTTTTAAAAATATTTTTAATGTTAATTTTGAGAGAGAGGGAGAGAGAGAGCGTGAAGGGGTGAGGGGCAGAGAGAGAGGGAAACACAGAATCCGAAGCAGGCTCCAGACTCTGAGCCGTCAGCACAGAGCCCGACACGGGGCTCAAACTCGTGAACTTTGAGATCATGACCTGAGCCGAAGTCAGACACTTAACCACCTGAGCCACCCAGGCACCCTACACATACTATATTAATTAAAGTTTGCTTTCAGTTCAAATACTATTGAGCAAATTGAGAACTAAAGCAAAGAAAGAAAAGTTTTAAAGCTGCGTTTGCACGATTCCTAGAAAGTTATTCCTAGATACTTTACAGTTACGTATAAAGGGAATTTATCTTTGAGGTTTCAGAAGGCATTTACCTCTAAAAACTTTCTTACTGGTACCTTTTAGAAAACCAGTTGCATTCCTGTAGGGGAGAAATGGCCTTGTTTCCAGATAGCCTTTTGGGGGGCAATTGGAGAGCTCATGTAGATCTTATGTGGCTCTCAGATATGCTACTTCGCCCAGTTTCTTTCCCTGAGTATTTTACTCAGGTTATTTCTTATAGATATCTCATCTAAATTTTTAATTTTACGAGCATCTGCTACTTCCTACCCAAACTTTTTACCACCCAGTTGCTCACTATTATCCTGAGAGATACAGCTTATGTCTCTGCATGTTCTTGGCTTTACTCTTAACACCATAGCTCCAAAGATTTTGTACTTATTTTTAATAACTCTAAATTAATAGTCTTCCTAGAGATTAAGTGAAAACTGTCTTGTTACCACTTATTATTTTCAATATTAACTGAACTGAAACAGAATATTACTTCAAAGAAAAAATGTTAAGACTTTGATGACCACATTTTTCCGGCATTGCCTCTATCATTATCTATTTAATGATAGCCATACATGTACTCCTCAATTTTGCTGGCATCTTTGGTGCCAAAATTCACAGTGAAATTGAGAATACCTATTTAGTATCTCTTCTGGAAGGTGTGCTAGGCTATTATTTCATAGTTTTCTGAATTAAAATAATAGCTTTAAATTAGTGAAAAGATATCTCAAAAGACAACAGGGACCCAGAGAAAATTAATTTTTAGGGTTGCTTTAGCAACCCTAAAATTAGTCCTGGGGACCCATTGAATGAGTGCCAGACTTTGGCTCATTGAGCAGTCAAGGCTGGTGGAATAGCATATGGTTGAGTATCAGTAGTCCTGTGTTCTAAATCCAGTTTTAACCTAGACAAACAGAATTATTTGAAGAACTCAGGTTACTTTTGCTTCAAATCTGCTTTCCCATCTGTTACAGTGGTAACAGAATTTAATGTAATTTGAAAGTTGAGTGATAAGGGTTTTGCATTTCTCTACATTAGGTACCATATATATTCTAGAAACTATGCGAGTTGAGCAAGAAATGTCCCTCCTTATTCGTAAGAAAAATAGGAATAAGCCTTTATTACAAGCTTTTATTTGCAATGGGAGCATGAGGATTCTCCTGGATTCCACCAGGCAGTGTGCTGCCTTCTAATTCTGGAAGCCTTTCCTAATGGATGGTAAATTATGTTGCCATTGTGTTATCCATCTCCGGGTTCCCTAACCTCTCCTCCTTGTAATAACTAATACACACATGTCCTTAAAGACTGTCAGCACATACCTCTTCTTTCTCCTTCTTTTTCTGTTTTTAATTCTCTGGACCTTGATGTTATCAAGCTGCAGGTTGTAAGTAAAGCATTGTCTTCTCTATTTTATGGATGTCATATGTGATCACTGAATTATAGATGGAACATAAAGCAAGATAGGGTGAATACTTAAAGAGAGGAATTTCTATCTTGAGAAACGCAGGCCAAATCCTTCATCCTACCAGTTCACCATTTTTTATGTGGCAGGATCATGTTTTCAGAAACATTTCAAGGTGTTATATTTTAGTTGTATTGTTTTATAGTCAATCTCATTGCTCTCTCTGTGCCTTAGACTTGTATAATTCCTACTGAGAACATGTGAAGAAGTGTCTTTGCCTAAGATGTTTGTGAATGCTTTCCTTTTGTATGAATTAAGGAAGCCAACCGAAAGCAGATTGGCTTCTGAGGGCAGTAGTGCATCATCTATTTGTAAGGAGATGCTTGTAGTTCTGTGTATACATCTATCACTTATCGATTGCAATATAACACGTATTTAAATTAAGTTTCTAAGTTATCTGGAATACCTATCTTGCTTGTGTAATATAGCCTTATTTTCTTGAAGCTCAAAAGATGATTTTGAGCTCTCCACTGTTTCAGAATTATGCATTAAGTATTGAGCGTGTGAGCAAAAATAGAGAATGACTCAGTATACCATCTTGATAAGATAGGATTGTTTAACTTACCTAAGAGTGAAAATGTAGATTATGTTCCTGAGGGATACTCAAGTTGAGGACATTAAATAAATGTGAATATAATAAGTTAAAAGCTATACTTGAATTTATGTTAAATATTCACTAATCTTTCTTTATAGATATGATTAATTTTTATTCAATTTGAAGGTCACTAAAACTTAAACATATATTCATTTGATAAATATGAAGGGTAAATTGAACTTACTTAATATAGTCAATGTATCATGCCATTAATTAATAAAAAAATTTGAAATAATGTAAATTTAATTTGCTAAATTTTAAAGACAAATACATAAAATAGTCAGTGATAGAAAACAGTTCAAGGTTTCCTGACTTAATAGCAAATAGGGTGTAAGTGAGTAAGAGCAACTTTACTGAGAGGTGCTAGGGACCTTCTTTGTACTTGTCTATTCATTGCTGAGAGCAGTTGATGTGTTAGTGTGACGGTATTATTAACTTCTCTCAGGAGAGGATAAACAGTCATCATCTGTTTACAGTTGAAGGCTTTCTCCTTATTTGTGGTGGAATAGGTTTCTCCTATTTATAGGCTTTTGTTATTTTTAGTAACAAGAAAGTTCACTTAGTGCAAGGTACCCTGCCTTATAACTTAAATTGGTTGAAATTGTATCTTGAAGTTTTCTGAAAACTTGAGGGAATACATTTCTTTCATTTTCAGATGAAATTTTTTATATCATTATTCTTCCTCATCAGGTGATTAAAATTATTTTAGTATTTTTCAGTATCAACCAAATTAACACATAAAAAGTTAATTTACAGCTATTTCATATTAAGAAAACATAGCTTTGAAGTATTTTCGTATGTTTCAACAAGTAAGTTAATTATGTTGTAAGTGAAGTTACCCTGAATTAAATATCCTAAGATTTTGTCATATTAAATTATGCTTTTGTTCAGTTTTGGGCTCTAGGTTTCAGACCAATGCCACCTATTGGCGCAAGTTTACTGTATTATTTGGCTTTTATTGTTTTACTTTAAAATGTAGTATTCTACATCTACATTCTACAAATTGATTTACACTGAATACACTTTATTTTATCATAAAGAGCTTGTTTTTCACAAATTAAATTTCATATTTTGTTCTTTGCTATTACTAAAATTAAAAAAAAATCTATCTGCTCTCACGTTTCTATTTTCACTTTCTTTTGCATCCCCAGCCTGTGGCCGTGGGTTCTACAAATCTTCCTCTCAAGATCTCCAGTGCTCTCGCTGTCCCACTCACAGTTTTTCCGATAAAGAAGGCTCCTCCAGATGTGAATGTGAGGATGGGTATTACAGGGCTCCATCTGATCCACCATATGTGGCCTGCACAAGTAAGTTCAGAATTGTAACGTAGGAAAGGACTTTCAGATTCCTTACACTGGTTGTACTATTGTGACATCATTGAGATGGGCTTTGGATTTGTGAATGAATTCTTAATTGTTATTAAATATTGAATTTTTTTTCATGAACTGATAAGGCCATTTTTCTTTCTTTTTTTTTTTTAAATTTTACTGTTTATTTATTTTTGAAAAAGAGAGAGACAGAGACAGAGAGAAAGAGAGAGACAGAGTGTGAATGTGAATGGGGCAGAGGGGGAGGGAGACACAGCATCCGAAGCAGGCTCCAGGCTCTGAACTGTCGGCACAGAGCCCGACACGGGGCTCGGGCTCATATGCCGTGAGATCACGACCTGAGCGGAATTTGGACGCTCAACCATCGGAGCCACCCAGACGCCCCAATTTTTCATGAACTGATAAGATGCATTTTAAGAATATTTTTCTCATGTATCTAATAAAAATCATAAATAAAATGCAAAAGTTATTTGAGTCTTACGTGGTTATGAAATGTGATTAAAAAGTAATGGTTTCTGACTTCAAATTCCATCACTAAATAGAGCAAATCTCACATCTTGGTGCTTCAATTAATGAATGTTCGAGAGACCCAAATCCAAAGCCAATCCCAGACTTACTGTAAATCATTCTTGAGCACATTAGGAATGAATAGATGTATTCTCTGTTATATGGTTAAAAGGAAAACTATTTTTAAACAACTGCACAACTGTTTTTTTTAGGTGCATTAACTGTTCTTTGTAATTGCTTAGAAGAAAAATAGCTAAAGACTGTGGCAAAAGCACAAAGACAGTTGTTATCCTGTTTTCATTTTGACATATTAAATGGAAAATAAATAGAGCCTCTTGCCAAGTGAATTCAAGGAGGCTTTTATACAGCTTCTTTAGGAAAGGTAATGAAATGTTTATGTAAAAGAAAGCATTTCAACTAGTTTTCTGTATGGTAATTGAGCCACTAGCTTAGTGGCCCACACAGATCCTTTCCTTCATTTTTTGTTTTTTTGGGGTTGTTTTTTTTCTTTTTTTGTTTATTTGTTTGTTTATTTTTGGTTTCCAAAGGGCCTCCATCTGCACCACAGAACCTCATTTTCAACATCAACCAAACCACAGTAAGTTTGGAATGGAGTCCTCCAGCCGACAATGGGGGAAGAAATGATGTGACCTACAGAGTATTGTGTAAGCGGTGCAGTTGGGAGCAGGGCGAGTGCGTTCCCTGTGGGAGTAACATTGGCTACATGCCCCAGCAGACCGGATTAGAGGATAACTATGTCACTGTCATGGACCTGCTAGCCCACGCTAATTATACTTTTGAAGTTGAAGCTGTAAATGGAGTTTCTGACTTAAGCAGATCCCAGAGGCTCTTTGCGGCTGTCAGTATCACCACTGGTCAAGCAGGTATGTTTTTCTGTTTGTCTTCACTGAGTGAATAATTCGACTACATAAAGGAGGTATCTCTCTCGCGTGAATATTTAGTTAACTTGGCTACACAGAACTAGATTATTCCAGCTCGTTGATGATTCACACCTCTAACTTTTCTTTGTTATTCCTCCTGTTGACTATTAACCATTGCTAGACTCATTAGCATCTCCTCCAGAGATTCTGGCAGGAGAACTAAAAAGGGATAAATTGTCAACCAGTTAAGACTGTTCTAAGACAAGAAGCTCCACTGAAAGATCTAGAAGAGAGTGAAAACATTGGACAAAATGAGATGGTGGCTACTTCTTGCAGTTGTACTCTTTTGTGTGGCATATGCGCATGATCAAAGTCTGCATGATAATCAGGGTGATGAAAGAGTGGAGTGCACTGTCTCACAAAGTGTTAGCCAGTGTTTTACCACATACGATGTGACATTTGTCATATATGGCAAGTCTGTGTTAAAATGGGCATGAGGGAATTTTAAGTTCATCAGTAGGTTTGTGATCATATTACCATTTGTCATATTAAAGCAAGTACTTGGGAGATCTCGTGAGAATTTCAAAAGAAGTGAATTAGGAAGTAATGACCATGAAGACCGTGAACTTGTAGCTTAGCCTAGGAGCAATTTTCACTTTTCTTCATGGCATTTGAGGTGCCCTACTCAGTCATGCTTTGTTGTGGTATGTTTTGGAAAATATAAGTTGAAGAGGTAGTTTCAGAAATTGGAGACTTTCTAAACCTTCAGGAAAATCTTATTACTGAAAGAAGTTTCAGAAATTGAGGGCTTTCTCAACCTTTTAAAAATTCTTGCTGGTGAAAGAAGATCCTGTGTGGTAGATGTAGCCAAGTACTATGTCATTGTTATTAATAAAATGGGACCTGTACTGGAGTACTGAGTTGTGAGAGCATCATAATAAGCTTATAACGTAGTCTTTCTGATCTTTGGCTGGCTGTCAAAACCAGTATTATCCCAAATTCCTGGACATAGATTAATCTATTCTTCACTTCTATGCCAATTTTAACAAAATGTTACCTATTTAAATTATATCTGCAGAATGAAAACTAGGCATCTGGTTTTATGCTTACCATTTTGAACAGATTAATGAGTTCTTATTCTAAAAGTTTCATTTTGATGTTTATTTAAAAGGCTATTGCAAATCTGATCTCCTGTATAAAAGCAGCAATCTGGAGGAAAAACGACCTAGAAAATTTGAAATTTCCAAAAACTAGACAAAAGAAATAACTAATTTAACTGATTTTGTTTGATTCATTTTTATTTACCCTGACTCTATTTGCTATTCTTTTTTTTTTTTTTTTAATTTTTGGGACAGAGAGAGAGACAGAGCATGAACGGGGGAGGGGCAGAGAGAGAGGGAGACACAGAATCGGAAACAGGCTCCAGGCTCTGAGCCATCAGCCCAGAGCCCGACGCGGGGCTCGAACTCACGGACCGCGAGATCGTGACCTGGCTGAAGTCGGACGCTTAACCGACTGCGCCACCCAGGCGCCCCTATTTGCTATTCTTTCAAAATCCTTTTGTCAGATATTTTTGCTTGTGTTGCTTTATATTGAAATTTGTCATCATAGCTTTACAGTGAGTGGGTTTGAAATATTTTAGGTTCATGATTGTGACACTAGAGCTATCTTTGGAACCACTAAGAGCAACGCTTAGGCCTGCTGAACTAGAATAGTTCTTTTATTCCTGCTGATATCAAGTATAGAAGGGACATTTTTATTTATTTTTGAATATTACCCAAAGTTGTCGAGCTTATCCCACAAATAGAGTTCGCCAAATAGTCTGCTTTTGGGGTCTGTATTTTTGCTCTTTAAATACCTACTGTTTAATTTTTCAGGTTAATACTGCATGGGCTAAATCGGTCATAGATTTTCCCATAAATTCTTGAATCAAATATCTCACAGTTGTTAGGTAAAATGGCTTTGGGTGTTGATTCTCTTCTGGCTAAGGGCAAACTAGGTTTGTTTGTTTGTTTGATGGGGGAAGGTAATTTAGATTAGATTAGATTGCAAAATTTAGATTGTGATGATTGCAGAGCTCTGTACAAATGCTAAAAAAATACTGAATTGTACACTTAAAATGAGTAAACATTCTGGTACATAAATTATATCTCAATAAAGCTATTCAATTTTATTTAAAGAAATAAATATAAAAAGTTAAAAAGCAAACTATGGTCATACTTTTATATTAACATATTCATTCATAATTGCCTAGTCTCTCCTACATCTGAAATGCTAAAACCTCATGAATTTAAAGTTAGCTTTTTTTTAAAAAAGCTATGCTATTTTTTTTTTATTAAAAAGCTATTCTTTTTCAAAAAGAAATGCATCTAAACAAGACAATCTGTGGTAATTGTAGAAGGTTTCCTGTATTTTTTAACAGAGGAAATTTAGAATATATTAGTGACTGTTGCTCTACTGAATTTGCACACCCACTTCCCGCTGTTCCCCATCGCTAATATTTTTGTTCTTTCTAAGGGGAGAATGATTTGAAATTTTTCCCCTGTTCATTACTACACATGGAAACCTGCAGTGATCCTTAAAATTCTCATTCTCTATTAACTAAACAGCACCACCTCCCACCTGGTTTATGCTGCAGTCATTTCAATAATGAATTTAAATCTAGATCTCTGGTCAGTCATCCCCCTCATCAGCAACCCACTGCTTCCAAGTATAAAAAGATGTAGTAGGAGAATCTGCTTGTGTCTGGGCAAGAATAGAGTGAAAATGGAAAATTATTAGCCAGTGTGTGAAAGGTAGTGTGTATACTTTGTAGTTTCTTTTCTGTTAAGTTTGGAGTCTGGAGCATAAGTTTCCCCCACACCCCCTATCAGTGTTTGTGGAAATGAGAGTACATTGAAGTCCCCTTATGCTTTGTTCAGGGTAGGAGTCGGAGGTTTGGTGTTAAAAGATCTGTGCTCCAGCCCCTCCCCTGCCACTTAGGAGTTACATGCTCTTGGGTAGATCACTAAAGTTCCACATGACTGAAATGGGGATAAAAGAATACCTACCCCCCTGTCTTATCCTGTTAGATAATATTAGAGAAAACTTAAAAACTCTTCAGTGTCATAAAAATATTACTTTAGCGCATTGTAGTAGGGTTTTTTTTTTTTTGTAGTAGTTTTTATTGTAGCATAGTGTATTGTAGCAAAATGGATGCTGAATTAACCCTCTTTTTATACAACTCTTTGTGAACCTGTCAAGGCAAAGCACAGTAAACTCTACCTATTGCAGTATGGGGGGAATTATTGGAGGCTCAGAATTGGCATTAATGTTTTATAACATTGGAGGAGGAAGAGATTAATTTTGTTTTGTCTGTGTAAAATGTGACTATTATCTAGTCATAAGTTATCTTAAGACTGAGATTCTACTTTAAACCGATAATTAGCTTTAAGATGAGAAATGCATAGAGAATAATATATGATATTTATATATAGATAATTTTTGTATTTATCAGGAACATATGACCTCCAGAAACTGGCTGATATATATATTTTTCTTTTTTTGTTTTACATTTATTTTAAGAGAGAAAGAGGGAGAGAATGAGAGAGAGAGAGAGAGAGAGAGAGAGAGAGCATGGGTGAGCAGGGGAGGAGCAGAGACAGAGGGAGAGAGAGAATCCCAAGCAAGCTCTGTGCTGTCAGTCTGGAGCCCAATGGCGGGATCCAACTCATGAATCTTGAGATGATGACCTGAGCCAAAATCAAGAATAGGACACTTAACCTATTGAGCCACCCTCCAGGAGCCTTTCATTGTTGTTTTATTTTGTTAGGAATGGTATTACTTATTAAGGGTGAAGTCTCACATGTCAGGCTTATATATGTCAGAGATATGTTAAAAATCTCTAAGTGAGGAGGAAAGCACATGCATTTCATCTATGGTCTTATGATCCTTATTCTTCCTTACATTGGAAGGTTCTCTGAAACAAAAATGGTCTTAATAATTACGTCAGTGTTCTTAAGAGCTGACTATTTAAATGCTACTTTTTAAATATTAACTCAGCCAACTCTGCTAAGTAGTGTGTATCAAACAGTGTAGGTAAAGATTGGTCCTGTCCTTATGAGGAACCCATATTATAGCGGATATATTTAGTTACATATCTAATATGACAGAACACTTGAATGTAATGTGATGCCTGCTGTAGAATATTAGGAACAAAACACTGAAACCTCAAAGAAGGAATGATCCATTCTATCTGCAGAGAGGGGGAGTCCTCACAGAAAATAAGTTAGTCAGTCTAGAACTTTGGGGCGGATATGATTTTACCAGGAGGACAAGTGAATCATTTTCTAAGCCCTCAAGAGGACCTCCCCGATTAAAACATAATCAGTGCCACTACATTTCTTCTACAGACCAAGTACATTAATACAAAAATGGTCTGCAAAAGTATGAAAGTTCATAAAAATAGGTCACCCTAAAACTATTTTCTCTTTTTATAATACCTCAGTTCACTGTGGGAGCACTTAAACAATTAGACCATTTTCAAAGCAATACAAAATTATAATATATGTGATCTTACCCCCCAAAGAGATTTAAAGAACTCTGCAATTATTCTTCAAGCAAGTGATTATGCTGTGTTCATCTGTACCTTTACCATGTAACACAATTCTTTCTGTATGCCAGCTGTACAACGGATGTTGTGCACTTAATTCTGATGAGGAAACCAGTCGTACATAAGAAAAGTTAAATGATTTTACAAGAATGAAAGCATCAAGACATGAATGGAAAAGGAATAGGATTTGATATTCAATGACATAATTACTGAATTTTAGATGAGTTATTTCAGCTCTTTGAAATTGAATTTTCTCCTGAAACAGTATCATGCTATTTGACTCCTGTGATAAAAATTGAGCCTTTAGCTTACTATTAGTTATATTTTTAAAATAAAAACGTGTGTTATGGTACTATAACGATTATAATCATAGAATTAATATTAAGAGTGACTCATTACTGAACACTTATTATGTTTATGGCACTTTTCACTTATAAAATGCACATGAAAAGAGTGTTAAAACTGAATCACTTCTTTGAACTCATGGAATTGTACTAGATAAAGAGAGGTTTGGGACATAAGGCCTCTAACAGCCCATCTTATGCCCATCACTAAATGGACTGTCTAAATTCAATACATACTATACATTGTGCAGTACGTTGTTGATTGAAATTATGGAGTAATTCATAGCTGAGTATTACGTATACAGGTACTGTAATTTTAATGGGATTGATAATTGTTAGAATGCTGTTGCAAACACTGGGTAGGAATTAAAGATGCAAACTGTCACCTCTTGAAAGAGGATATAATTTCCCATGTTGGGCTCACCAGGAAGCAGACACTCAGACAGGGACTACTGTGCAGGAATTGTATATATGAGGGCATGCAATTGGGATCACTGCCTTAGGAAGAGACAGGAAGGGAGCAAGACTGGAGCAGAGGGGAAGCTGAGCTTTGATACAGTCTCAGTGGAACTCCTCAGCCAACTCCATGGGGAGCTCTCCACCCGTAAGGGACCTTTATATTGTCCAGAGCTGAAGAAAGAGTGGCAGGCCTTTATACCTCGTTGTCGTCCAAACATGACTATGGGAAGGAGCCTACAAAGGAGCAAGGTGTCATTTTTCAGACAAGGCAATTGTAAAGTAGAGCAGGGAACTGAGATCTGCTTTTTAGCAGCCATCTCAGCATCTGAGCAAATAAATTCTTCAGTCCTTCACTGAGGAGAATGTAGGCAGCCCATCAGAGCATCCCAGATTATTGCAGTCAAATATGCTGCTTACCGAGAATTATTAAGTGTTATGTAATCTTATCATGGACTACTACAATCCTTTACATGGGAATTTGCAAATTATTTTAATGGTATGGTGATAAATTACTCTTCAATGAAAAAGGAACCTACTAAGAAGTGTTATTTCCTGAGGATATTATTAACAAATATATTCTCTTAGTAACAAATACAACATTGGTTACTGTAACATTTGCCTTCTGGCTATGATTTTATTTCTCTTCTTTAAGAAACTTAAAAAATATCCCTGCATATCTTAATGTGACTAATTTCTCTTATGTTTTCAAATGCCCAGATCTTTTATCTCTGTCAAAATTAACGTTGGCTTTGGTATTCTCTTTATTTAGATTTGTAATGTTTATATAATGTCCAAAATGAAATATAACCATAGAGTTATATGATATAACATTATAATAAGCAAAATTATACAAAAAAGAGACAGTATCAAAAGTCATTTCCTGTATTTGTCAGAAATATCTTCACTTACATTTATTAATGTGACTCAACTATGACTATTTTCCTCATAAATTAACTCAGATCATCTATTCTCAATGATTTAAAATGGTAAGCCATCAAGTTATGTGTCCTTTAAGTAAAAATAAATTACTCCTATTAAGTTTATACACTCTGATATTTCTTTGGAATTCATAAGCTAAGTTTGTATTTTAAGGGAAAAAGATGTTAAGAGAATATATTTCCTTGTTTGAGAGAATATACTAATTATAATATTGAGTAATATGAAATGCAGCAGTCTCCATCCAGTGAGATGAGATAAAACACAGACAAAAAAACACTGCCACTACCCACAAAACATTTTGTAGAAATAGTGTTAATTTTGTTAAAACATACATATACATGCTTATGTACACTGTAGGAGAAAAATCAACTGAATAAGATTTAATAGTAAATCACTCAAAATACACATTTCTATAATGTTTCCAGTTATTTAAAAAAAATTTTTTTTAAGTTTTTTTTTATTTATTTCTGAGAAAGAGAGAGAGAGAGTTGGGGAGGGTCAGAGACAGAGGGACACAGAATCAGAAGCAAACTCTGAGCAGTCAGCACAGAGATCAATATGGGTCTTGAACTCACAGACCATGAGATCATGACCTGAGCCAAACTGAGCCACCCAGGGATCCTTGACTTAATCAACTGAGCCACCCAGGGACCCTTGCTTCTAGTTATTTTATAAACTTGATGTGTCCAAAAACCAGAAAACAATTCAGTCATGCTAATTCATGCCTTAGGCCATGATATTTTAGAATCATGCAGGTAGGAATCTTAGACTATATTGAAATTTAATTCTTTAAAGTTTAAATATTTTTGACACCATTAACTTAAAAATATACATGTAGATACATTTACAGTCTTTCTTAGTGGCTATCAATAATTAAAACATATAAATAAAGAAAGATTTTTTTGGATACTATTTTAATAAAATTGGCAACCATATTGGCATTGATACTGAACTAGGACTTCTTGAGTACTTAGTATGTGGTGACCACTTTACATGTAAAGACTCATATGCGTACACAGGATCTTCACATCCCAAACTTACAATGAAAATTTAGGTGAGAATTACATCTTTCTGTGATATGGTCTCACAGTGACTATTTCATGCATTTTTTTCATCACATTTTTCACATATTCATGAAATGTTTATCTTTCCCATTAGACTTCACAGTGTAAGAAAATAGTAACATCTGTGGTCTTATTCTCTAGCTCCTGAACCAGTTGGGCCCAGGATACATGCTTAGTGAATATATTGAATTAAATACTTAAATTCTTTGCATATCATAATGTGAAAAGATACTTTCTAAGAGTATCAAGATTAATATCTAAAGAGTTAATTAAATTGAAATTCAATGTAATTTTATTTAAATTATCCACTGAATATATAAGGTCATGATTTCAAATACAAAATTTTTGTGATTTGGTCTTAAAACTCTAGATTTATTTAAAATCTTAAAATAAGGGTGGCTTAGCTGGTTAAACGTCTGACTTCAGCTTGGGTCATGATCTTGCGGTTCATGGGTTCAAGCCCTGAGTCAGGCTCTGTGCTGACAGCTCAGAGCCTGGAGACTGCTTCAGATTCTATGTCTCCCTCTCTCTCTGCCCCTTTCCCGCTCTCAGTCCATCTTTCTCTCTCTCAAAAATAAGTAAACATTGGGGCGCCTAGGTGGCTCAGTCGGTTAAGCGTCCGAGTTAAGCTCAGGTCGTGATATCACAGTCCATGAGTTCGAGCCCCACATCAGGCTCTGTGCTGACAGCCTAGAGCCTGAAGCCTGCTTCAGATTCTGTCTCTCCCTCTCTCTCTGACCCTCCCCCGCTGATGCTCTGTCTTATTCTGTCTCAAAAATAAATAGACATTAAAATTTTTTTTTAAATAAATAAACATTAAGCATTTTTTAAAATAAAATAAAATATTAAAGTGACTTCACAGCCACAAACTTGATATTTAAGTAGAGATTTAGAACAAAAGCTTAAAGTAGTCTTATTTTAAAATATTAAGCTATAATTAACCTTTAGATTTGAAAACTTTTGTAATTCTTCATGTTTAGAAAATCTCCTGAAAATATAATTATTTTTTTTTTCTTTCAACATAACCTTGAAGCACAGGCAGAGACCAAGATTTGAGATCTTTTTTGTTAGTGCTTAGGACTTCTTAGTATACAACACAAGCTTTTCAGAACTTATTTTAATATCTTCTCCTTTTTGTAGTTTTGTGACATTTTGAGACTATGTGACATAGCTATTCTATGAATTTTCTCAGTTAAAATATATGTAAGGAAATGTCCCTAAACAACCTGTGTTCTCAATCCCACATCTTCACCTTCTCACCACCTCCATGCTTTCTGTCCCAGTGTCTGTAGGAGTTATCAAATCCACCCTTTTCTGATTTTATAAATATTTGTAATGAACTATTTTGCTTACATTGATGTTAGGTTGAGGTTAACAAGTTTGATCTGCAGGCTCTTGAATGGAAGGATTCTTTGTAAACATATGAAAGAAATCTAATACAAAGTTTAAGTAGCCTTTCATATTTTCAATTTAATATAGCTTAATTGTTAAGTAGCCTTTCATATTTTCAATTTAATATAGCTTAATCGTTTCTTAAATTCTTTGATCTCAGTTTTGCTGTTGTGGATAATGATATTTAAGCATCTGAGAAGAACGAGTTAATTTGTGTGATAACTCAGTTATAACACTGTTATGGATTGAATTGTGTCCATCTCTAAATGCATGTGTGGAAGCTCTGACCCCTAGTATAACTGTATTTGAAGACAGGGACTATAGGGAGTTAATTAAGGGTACATGAAGTCCTATGGTTGGGGCCCTGATCCTGATAGGGTTAGTGTCCTTCTAAGAAAAGACACCAGTGAGCTTGCTCTCTCCCCATTGACATTCACTGAGGAAAGACCACGTGAGGACCTAGTGAGAAGGTGGCCATCTGCAAGTGAGGAGGAGAGGTCTCATCAGAATCTGAATCTTGCTGGACTTTGATCTGGGGCTCCCCACCTCCAGAATTATGAGATAATAAATTTATTTTTGTTTTGTTTGTTTTATAAATTTCTGTTTTTGTTTTGTTTTGTTTTGTTTTAAGACACCCAGTCTTTGGTGTTACAGCAGTCTGAACAGGCTAACACAAATATCCATCCCTGACATAATTTAGTTCTATCCTATTATGTTGAAGGAAAGTATTTATTTTCCATGTGCATGAGGACGGGCATGCATACTTTTGTGGTTGGGGCAAGGAATGGGAGTTGTAGGAATTTTATTCATTTCTGTGATTTCCCCGTCCCCCTCAAATAGGCACTAAAACTTATTTAGTGCAGTGCATTGGTAAGTGCCAGAAAGACCAATAGTAATATTTTGCTCCTGACATCTTGGACAGTTTTTTTTTTTTTTAAACAGAGCCAATTCATTATCTTATAAATTATAGAAGGTGCTACTTTCATGGTAGCAGAACATTCTATATAAAGTAAGTCATGTGGTTTGTCCCTGGATTTTCAAGCTTGAACAAGTTTGCCAAATTCTTGGCAATTTTAAACTAGCAACTTCTACATGATTAAGAAGTGAGTGCTGTTTCAAGATTTTCTAGTGAAAAGGTTTTTATCACCATATTTTGGAGATTAAAATTTGTAACTTGTTAAATTTAAGCTTCTCTAAATAGACTCTTCAACAAAATATATGACTGCCCATTAGGATCATTGTCCTGGAATAGTAGATAATGATGGAATTATGTAAAGTAATTCTTATTATATGTCTTGCCCTTAAAAGGAGGTCCTTTATTTTGCTACTGTTAGTTTATTGAGTGGAGATTGTAGTGAATTGAAAATGCATTCACTAGACTATATTTATAGAGAAATAGTACTTTACTTTTAAAGTCAAGAAGTTTGTTCAAGTGAGATATAGAAAATCTGTTTTGACTGAAATGTGACTAACCAGACCACCTACTCTTTAATTTTAGCAGGAAAAAAATACAAAAAACAAGTTAACACAAGAGACTGAAGTAAAACATGCAAATTTTTTTACAAAGTACAACCCCAGGTCAATATATATTGAATTCGATCTCTTTTTCTGGAGGTATTACAATTATAAATACTAAAACAGCAAAATATATGTATATAGGAGGATTACTATGCTAAGAACACAAATCAACACATTTGTAAAGGATTTTTTACATGTATTGAATCAGGAAGTGATTTTTAATTAATTCTCAGAACTGGTTACCTTATTTACCTGGTATTATTCCACCGTACAAAAAGGTTTTGATCTGCGAGTTGTTTGCTTAGTTCTTATGGAGCATACTATCTCAGTCATTTCCCCGAAGTGTTATTAAAGGAATAGCACTGTGAAGACAGTTTCAATATATATATATATATATATATATATATATATATATGAGCAAGAAATCAATAAGCTGTATTTCAGAGAATGAAAAGCCAGTGGCTGGTAATTTTATACATTATTCATATATAGGTGAATACACATAATGTGCATTGGTGATGATGAGGAAGAGGATTATGATGATGATGATAAAAATTTGGTGATCAAACTAATATAATGTTGTATGTCAATTGACCTCAATTAAAAAAATAAACCTGGGCTCATTAATTTGAAGTACAGGTTTTGGTTCCCTGCACTTCCATTTCCTACACTCTGCCACCCCCAACCATATATACCATTTTATGCCCTGGATAAGCTAAGGGACATAGCTTTGTAAAAGGTAAGAGATAGTCTTTAAATTGACAAGCGTTTAGTTGTTCTATTTTTGGTACCAGTGTTAAGAGAAAGTAAATGTTGATTATTTTATTCCTTGCTTCATTGGTGATGAATTGAAGCAAATTTGATTCAGACAAGCAATCTGGTGGAATGATGCAGAGCCATCCACAAAAACATCTGTACTAATCATCCGATGCAGTAAATTAGAGCTACAAGCAAAAGACATTGATCCAAGAGGATCATTAACAGTTTTAACCAAGTGATCTAAGTAATAGGGTAAAAGAAAGAACACCACCAAGGTCTTGTTTTCAGATGTGTTGATTACCACTGCAGAAGCCCATTTGGTACTTGTTTTCGTTCCAACTGCTTTATGACTTCAGTTCCCTTTATACATTGTAAGCAAGAAACAAGGATCAATCAAGGGTAAAAACCAGGAAAAAATTATCCAAATTTCTTACATCTCATTTACAAAGAGGTCTGTCACACAGGAGAGATAATTGCCACAACTCCACAAAATTAATCAGGGAGAAGGCAGAGTAAATAATGTCTGTCCTATGACAAAGTACGGGCAGGAGATGTACTTGCATTCCTGTAGCTGCTTGGCTTGTTTAAAACACAGGGGCTAGAAAAGAGCTGTGAAAAACAATTATCATAGCTTAAATGCACACAGTTCTTAATTATCCATAGCATGTTGACATCAGATAATTAGTGTACCAATTTTAAATAATATTTGATCATTAACTTCAGCATATAGAAAGATGTGGAACATTGTCTGAGCATAGCATTCATAATGGCAATCATATATAGTAATAAAATTCAGAGATACTAGTTAAACCATATCACTAATGACGAGTTTATTCAAATGTTACTAATACACTTAAACCTAACACCTTTAGCTCCTGTTACATCAAGCTGTATCACATAATGTGACGTATTTATGGGTATAGACATGTATATAGACGGTTTTAACTGTATGTACTTTTTAACTTTGTACATTTTATGAACACATATATATTCCTAAGAGTGTTGAAATGGTAGGGGAGCCTAAATGTTACAGATTTGGCAATCATAAACCTATAGAGGGCAAGTTAATGAATGGCCTATTTCAGGGCAGAGGAGGTAGAGCTATAATATAAACAGTTTGAGAGAGAAGTTTTGAGAATATCAACAGGAGCTGGCAGAATATCAAAACAATGGGATGAAGACCAAAAACCTTTTTACCCAGGCCAGTTGGATAGGAGGGCTGTCACAGTAACCAAAGGAAGGGATATTTTCCAAGTCAGTTAATCATAGAATCAAATGTCACAGGAGGTCAATACAATGAAGACAGAAGAAAGTCCATTGGATTTGACAATTTTGAGCCATGAGAAACAATTTTGATAGACAACTTGGAGTAGAAAATGTCATAATCATATTTGTCATGGTTGAAAACAAAGCATAACACTATGGCATATGTGCTGTAAGTGCTCAATGTTGGCTGAATTGAATTGTAATAGATACTTTTTATGCTGATTTCATACAACATTTATCAGACTGGTAAAGAGTCTAAGATAGATTATGAGTCTGGATTTTGTTTGGAAAAAAAATTACTGCCTTTGTTCTGTTCTAATACATTATCATAACCTTGTTTTCTCCTTGTTCTGACATCTCATCCTATTTTCGCACATCTCTGACATCACTAAGAACCCAAATTTAGCCTCACATAAATGTCATTGTGAGAACCTGATAATCTCAGTAGAGGTCATAAAAGGAAAGATGTTAATTCCGTAAACTATGCGTTTATAACACTGCCTCTTGTAATATCTTTATTGTCATTCTTAATATGAAATATTGTTATAAAGTCAAATGACTACACACATCTCATAAAGACTGTGTCGCTTACTGTGTATATGTTGTATGTATATAGTATTTGTAGTTTTATATATGTGTATATATATATAACATATATATATGTATATATAGTTATATTTATGTATATATAGTATATATATAGTATATATATAGTTATATATATATATAGTCTATATAGACTATATATATATAGTTATATTTTATGTTATGCTTTTGTTTTCACATTTCTTTCTCTTCCTAGTTTCCTCCTCCCAGACATTTTAAATTATGCCCCCTATCATGAAGTCAGCTATAGAAAAGTAGAAGATCCACCTAAAAGTTTGGAAACATTATTCTTGCTATCTTCAGTATATTAATACTAAGACTTTACCTTTTATTTTTAATCATATATCCTTTATATTTAAGAATGACGTAAACAAAGAACAGGAAGCCATAATGCTATTTCAGCCAACCTTGGATATTATTATGATTTGCAAGTTACTTCTAGCGCACCTGGTGCATTAAATCCTGGTGCTATGTTTGAAAAGATACTAACTGACCTTCTTTAGATTGCTGTCTGATGACTTTGATGTTTTGTTATTTTCTTCAATTCCAGGATGCAATGGATGAATGGATCTTAATTATAGTGTCCTGGTGACTCTTTTTTCAGGCTATTTTTCTGGACAAGCATCAGATAATCTGACAAATCATGAACAGTTTACTTTATAGTTGGGTTGGGATTAAGTTACTGGCATCTGCAGGGAACGTAAAAAGCAGTGTCTTCTGATAAAATGTTTGGGTATTTGCCATGCCTATTTTCAATTTTAATCAGTAACCTTTAGGAATGGAGGACTATAAACAGACAATTCTTTGACAGATGTATTTTTTTATACATTAATCTATGGCACTTCAAACACAAGCAGGTCCTGTGTATCAAATTTACATACCTAAAATTTTATTGTGTGTTTGCCCATGAATTTTCTTACTTCAGAGTTTTCACCATGTGGAGAGACCTGCTATATAAAATTTATTTTTATTGAAAACAAGTTTAGAAATAACTACTTTATTATAATTAGGTTAGAGTATTTGTGATGAGCCTCTTAATTGCCTATAGGTAATAGTGCACAATAGTTTTTCATTATTTTTGGTTGTCTTTTAATTTGAAGGATATTTATGTGCTATTGAGATGGATAGATTATTGAGGGGAATTTCAACTCAAATTTTGTCTTTTTGCAAGTTAAAAAAACATATAAAGTGGGAATTTTTGGAAAAGTTACATAGTTATTTGAAGGTGTGTAGTAATAGATCAATGTCTACATTATTATTAAAGATTTCCATAGGCAAAGGTTGTTCAAGTTTTTTGATGTTATTTTTTTTCTGACATTGATTGTCTTTTTTTTGTGAATTTCGTAAGCCATCTACTAGATGACATAGTATTCCTGTTCAGCATTAAGTTTATTCTTGCATACAAGAACACTTTTGCGCATTTTCTTTAAACAGGTCAATAAAAGCAAGGTATGTTCATTAGTTTCAGCAAGCAAATGAGTAACATATAAAGCCATATTTTCCAATAACTAACATTTAATTGGACATTTTGTTTCACCTATCTTCTCTTAGGTGTATAATAAACACATCTAAAAGAACTCAACAGAGAAATTAGATTTAGTATCCCTCTGGGTAACTGAAATTACCCTGCCATTGTTATAAAACACTGTTTTTTATTGTTCTTAGACTGTAAATAAATGTATTGACAGTAAAGAATTAACAACACATCCAGGAAGACTTTATTTAATAATGATGATGTAAAATACTTCTTATGCCATTCGATTTATCTAATTTATAGCTCTGTTTGATTACCCCAGCATGCCTTTCATCTGTAAGAATTGCGCCCTGGGGACTAGTCAACTTATTAATTCATCACTTGTTCTTTTATGGTTGCAATCCCCATTATAGTATGAACATAGAGTGATACTCTCTTCTGAAATCTGCCAGCCAACTGGTTCCAGTCTAGCTGACCTTTTGTTTGTAACTGCGATCCTAATGGTTTTTCTATTGGCTTCTGTTTCTAATAGGTTGCATTACAATCTGCTTTTTTGTCTTATGGTATCATGGTGAGGATAAGACAGCAAGAGTGAATTCCACACCTGCAATTGCAGAGTTTCATAAAGAGGAAAGACCTGCTTCAAGTTAACCTGTAGTCTTTTTTAAAATGCCTTTTGATTTATCTGTCACCCGATCCATCAGCAATGAATAATTTTCATGGAAGGTGCACTTTAATTACATTCCCATTTGACTTGCATTATCAAGCCCTATCTAGGTAATTAATCTCACCAAGTATCCAATTTCGGCCTTTATTGCTGGCAGGCAGGCCTCCTGAATTATGTGTGCTTGAATGGGTCTTGGGTCTTTTTAACCAGGCAGACCCTGAAAAAGGTCTGGGGCCTTCCAAATCCTAGAACCGTGTCTCAGAAGCTTTTTTCTTAGATACTGTGATTAAATTATATTTGGCATCACAAGTACACTTCCATAGTCATTGAAGCCTATAGATTATTGTAATCATGAAAGCCTTCCCTTCGAGGTATAGCCAATATGCCTGTCATTTTGTTTGTGGGATGTATGTATTAAATTGTTAACTGTAGCTAACATCTGTATCAATCTGCTAATATAAATTTGCCACAGTTATCACCTAAACTTAAGCAAAAAATAAATAAATAAATAAATAAATAAATAAATAAATAAAAAATAAAGGATTTGAAGGATTTGTATCAATTTAGGTGAATATTTGGGTTAAAAGATGGTTACAATATTAGAATCAAAATTATCCTGCTTTATATTCAATCATATACTCTATTTTCTACAATTTTATTTATTCTGAGTTAATAGACAGCTTGCCTTTTATGTTTTACCTGTGTTTTGATTTTGATGATTCTCATTCCTTCATTATACCGATTAATGCCAAAGTTCAGTGATCTTACCAACTTAGTTTATACACATACACATCCAATTATTCTGAAATACATAATTTGTCCTTTTGTTACAGTCTTGTTTAATAATCTAGTGCAAAAACACATTGTTTTATGATTTTCTAATTTGGAAAATATGTTAATTATATATACTATACATACAATTAACTATATATAATTATAGCTATATATTTATAATGTATTATAATATAACTATATATTTATAACTAATTATAAAACTACTACTATATATGTATGTATATGTAGTTTTATTTCTCTACTCTGAAGGCATTTTAAAAAACTCTGGCAGCTCCTTGAAAATCAAGTTGAAATACAGTGTAAATCGATTAGCTGTCTGTTTGAAAGTGATCTAAATATCTGACAATATTTTAAACCAGAGATTGCCTGAGTAACAGAAGAGAAGGTGTCCAATCTTTAGTAGTCTGAATAGGTTAAAACATTTACAAGGTAAGATATTTTGGAAAATTTGGACTGATGATACTGAGGATACTTCAGCTTCTGCTATCACCTCTATACAGTTAACTCCATAAGTCTCTGCTGGCCCTGACCTCACGCCCAAATTCCTGCCTTGTATTTTTACAAGATTATAGGCTATGATTGATTTTATAAGTCTTTCATTATCAACTAAACTCTACCCAAATAAAATCTAGCTTTACTTTAACAAAATTTCTCAACATGTAACTTTAATTTGACTCTTTGTTTTAAGGCAAATAATTGAACACATATTAATGTAATATGTATGAAAAATGGATCCCTAATACGTTTGACATCACTTTGTAAAAATTGCCTTGTATTTCTTTATCTGAGTATTGGTTTCTCTTTTCATATTTTTTTTCCCACAGTAGTTTAATTGCAAGATATACAGAAATGTTTTACCATCCAGGGATGTTTGGGTGGCTCAATCAGTTAAGGGTCTGAATCTTCATCTCAGCTCAGGTCTTGATCTCAGGGTCATGAGTTCAAGCCTCAGAATGGGCTCTACACTGGGATGAAGCCCACTTAAAAAATAATTTACCATCCATAATATTTCTCAAATGAAGATGCAATAATTTAATCTAATACTTTTTGATTAAATATGTTCATAATAATTGCTTATAAGCTATCATATAGCTTCACTCAGAATTTAAATTGGCCAGAAATATTCATTACTAAATGGTTTACTGTTGTGAATTCCTCAGTAAATTGTGTGTGCTAACACATATGTATGGGTGCATGCACACCCAGATATGTATATATTATGTTGTATGAATAAATTCAAATCAGACATTTTTAAAGGAGTTATTTGATTTGTGACTATATTATTAACATATACTGTCTGTAATAATTAGGTATATTTATTTCTTACATAGATATATTTCCTCTTAAATATTAATAGCCAAACAGTTTATGGCTTTTTAATATCTGTTTCTACATTTAGTTTCTTTTTGGCATTTCTGAATCATGAGAGTTTATATTTTTCGTAATTGTTATTGTTTCCTGTAACATCATTTTGAATTATGAGTGTAAGAAATATAATTAATTTAATGTTTACAGATCAAGAAATTGAAACTTAAACAAAAGAGACTATTTGTTTAGCATCATGTAGTGAACCAATAGGGGCAACTGGTTTGCTAACCAGAAACATTCCATTTGAGTTATTTTGCTTTTCTCTGATATATTCTTAGATGTAGATTTTATTCAGTGTATTGACTTGCCAAAAATATGTATTGCTTGAGCTCTTTGCATAATCAATAAACATACTGAGCTGAGCAGATTATTTACCTATATCAAAATGAAATCAGTGTCTATATAATAATGCATGTGTAGAAAGATAGACTTAAATATATCAGACAATTTGGACCTATAACACTGGATTTATAATAAGAATGTTTGAGTCCAAGTTGAAACAACTTGCTTTTTTACCTTGGGCAATTAATACAGTCTTTATATCTTACCAGTTAATCTTAGTATCACATGAGGCAATACACAAAAAAAGGGTTTTATAAAATAAAAACACTTTGTGGTTGACTGTTGGTGGTGTTGATATACTAGAATGCAATTTTGAGCAGCTGTGCTATAAATTTAGCTGTGGCAAAGCACAGTCTTGGCAAAATTAACAAAATCCTGCTGATGATAATACAAATTAATGTTGACTTCATTCTCACAATATGTAGCCCTCTCAATAGACAAGACTACAAAAGTGAAGACATTTCTAAAAACATTTCTGGGAAAAATCATCATAATTCAGAGAATTCCAGGAAGTCATAAGAGGTGTATTAGATATTATCAATTTTTTAAAATGAACCTTGAATTCTTAAGAAAGTCACACGAAATTTAGAAACTATTTCTATTGCCAGTTTTCATATTGTTATACTTTTAGAAAATGATGCTAAGTATTAATGTTATATTTTATCCCTATTTTTTAAGTCTAGTGTTGTCAGATATTTGGCACCTTGTGGTACTATGTGTGTAAGTATATGTATTATATAAAGACTAATATTTACTTAATTTTAATTTAACATAAATTCTCTAGGCATATAGATAGATCTCATAACTATATATATTTTTCTTTACTGATCTATCAGAATACAGAACCTCTTCTATTGGACTTGATTTATATTGTATTTTGAAGGGTAAATTAGAATAAAGTTGGAATAAAATGATTTTATAGCAACAAACTGAAAAAATTCTGAAGATCAATAATTTTCAGTTAAATTTTTAAAATATAATTTGCTATCTGTCACTGTTACCTCATAAGAAAAACTTTTAAATGACTTTCTTTTGATTATTATTTAATATTCAGATGTATAACTTTGATGAAATCTTAAATGTTTGGGAACATCTATATTTGAAACATAAGCCTACTTTTGGCAAACTGAGAGCAGGAGAAATGTGATTTATTGAAATACCAATGGAGAGATAAAGTTGAGTTTTAATGTTTCAGATGTGGTATAGGGTCACTCTTTTGTAACTCTGTAAGGGCTTACTGATACCTGACAAGTGTTCTCTCGTTTAATATGTTTGATTGCTTTCTACTTTTCCGTTGGTTCTTTCTCTGTTGGCTAGAAAATGAGCCCTTGAATACACATTCTTGCACACATATCCCATATAGATTACTTCAAACTGTTGGTGGGGCAGGGAGGAGGGGGGCGCCCAAGAATTAAGAAGCCAAAAGATGTGAAGGAGACCTTAAAAATAAGAGCAAGAGGGGAGAACGTGATTTTACACTTTCATTCTAATTTTGGATGGAATAATATTGGCAACAGTTCCATACCGACCTTTACCTCAGAGAGTTGTTTTCTTCGCCTTTACATTTCTATCCCCAGGGACTGTCGATGGGCATTTTTGGAAACATGACAATATTGGATTTCCTTTTCTAGACCTTTATACTGTTTGATATGTCATCTCTAGCTCTTTCTTTTTCTCTTTCTTCTTTCTTTCTTCTTCCCCCCGTCCTGCTCCTTTCCTTCTTTCCTTCTTTCCTTCCTTCCTTCCTTCTTTCCTTCCTTCCTTCCTTCCTTCCATTTTTTTCTTTTTTTTTTTTTTTAGATTTATTCCCTGCTCCCTCACTCCTTCATCTCTGTTTTTCTCTTCTGCCTTACTTTCTCTCCTATTTGTTTTGGTGGTGAGCACCTAGGTATAGGAAAAAGCATGCAAAGATATGAAACCACTGTTCCAATGTCACAAGAGTCATGTAAGTGGCAAACAAAGAACAAGTTGTTCCCTAAGAATTCATTTCTTTGCCGCCAGGATGCTGCTGCTTTTTACATCCTGTGATATTTACTTCTCTTTCTGAGGTACGTTGAACTTGAGAGCTGCAGGTTTGAGATCAGTAGTGAGAGTAACAACAGACTTGTCTGTGATATTGTACTGTTTGATATGGAAAAATATTGGAATATTTTCTTTTTCTGCTAGCTTTCTATGAGATAAATCTCTCAATTTCTACTGAATACATTTATACAAATCGGAATGAGTTTTTTTTTTTAAAGTAGTTGTTTGAGGCCCTTTGAAGCAGATTTTCTTTCCCTCAGATACTTAAAAACTCAACTAAATAAAAAGCAGCATTATGACCAAACTGATTTTATATTTGTAAGAGTAGCTTTTTCTAAAGGGTAGAATTTGTCAAAGAACTTCCCACAGAAAAGTAGGTCTCACTTCTAATCTGTATTCCAAAGAATAAAAATGGAGTTTTTTGTTACAGTCTTACTCGACCAGTGTGTAAATACATTCACTTACTACAAGATCTTGTGATTCTGACCTTTTGGAAGTGTTGTGCGGTCACTGGAACCTTGCTTTTGATCACTGGTAATCTTTGACATTATTGAGCAACCTTATCCATAAGGATCTCTCTCTAGTGTTCTGGGTCAGTCTCCCATGGGAGAAAAGTGAGCTTTTGAATTGTGGATATGAAAACAAAGCAGCAATACACTCTTCTGTTGTTTAACGTACTTTCTGTAAAGATTCTCACTGTAGTGAATGTGCCTTTGCCAAATACCCTAAAACACCATCAATCACTTTTAATTACCCGTTTATACTTCACTTTGCCTTTTTTCCTAACGACTCCCAACCCCCATTCCTATAGATGCCAAACAAAGGAACAAGTTGGCCGCTATAAGCCTCTTTGTGTTTTCTTTCTCTCTCTTCTATAGTGCTTTATGAAGGGTATCCAATTTATATCACTCCAAACATTCTTCCAATGTATGGCATAATTGTTAAATTGGAAGGAAGATGCCATTGGAAGCAAAGAGGTTACTCTTGGCTGCTTGAGTACTAGCTGCGATTGGAGTTGGTGTTGGGGAAGAACTGTTTCTGTTCTTGAAAGTTGTATAAAAGGCTATGTACAGTGGCACGTGTGACTGCCCACTAGCCTTTCAAAGTGATGGGCACACTGTATCAAAGTAGTCTGTAACATATCACAACATATGAATAGAATCTGAAATTCACTTTCATGTATGCCATGCATTTGCATGGTTTTATGATGGTAAACTCATTTAAGAGAGTGCAAAGATATCCCTCTGGGTAATCTTAAAAATCAACAGCAATGTTATAGATAAAGTTATGCAATGCTTGTATATTATTTTTCTCTTTTGTATCAAAAAGCCATAGTAGTTGAAAGGCTCGAAAGTCTTTAGTACTCAATATACTACATGAACTATTTAACTTTTTCCCTTTTATGATACCACTTTACATGTGCTTTTTAAAATTTATAAATTATAGTTAAACATTATCCAATTTGTATTGGGTAACAAGGATAATAATATCTGTGCCTCTTTTATAGGTTATAGAGAGAAAGTTGCATTATCCATCTCTCATATCCTGGATAGGTCTTCAGATCTCTATCCCACTGTTTCTGTTGAGTATCAGGAGAAGAGTTTCCCCATGAGTGATTTGAATCTTGTTTTTAAATGTTTATTTATTTATTTTGGGAGAGAGAGAGAGAGGGAGAGGGAGAATGTGAGTGGGGGAGGGGTGGGGCAGACAGAGAGGGAGAGAGAAAATCCCAAGCAGGCTCCACACTGTCAGTGCGGAGTCCAACATGGGGCTCGATTTCATGAACCATGAGATTATGACCCGAGCTGAAATCCAGAGTTCGCCAACTGAGCCACCCAGGCGCACCATGATTTGAATCTTAATAATCCTTTTTTCATTATTATATTGCTAAATTGTTCCTATCTCTCTGTTTAAATTTTTACCAAATGCAAAGGGAAATGATGCAATTTACAGTTATTCATAGGCTAGTAAGAAATTATTGTCAAGAGAATTCAGAAACTATACCTGGATTCCAGGTCTCCATTTTAATTGGTATAGATAGAATGGGATTTATAAACTAAAAACAAAAGTATAGATTATTATTGCAGTGTTACCAAATTACAGGTTAACCTAGGGTCTGATTGGTTTTTCCCTCTTGTCTCTTTCGTTTTTTTTTTTTACACTCTACATCTTTTTTGGTGGTCTTACTCACAAAATGCAGGTGCTTTTTTAAAATATAATTATTTCACTGCTTTTTTTTTTTAAAGTAATTCCTTATGTCTGTAATGACACCCAGAACTTTAACTAATCCTTTGGAATTATAATGTAAATACCAATGAAGTTGTAAAATTTTAAATAGAATTCATGTCCCAGGTTTCATCAGGGCAAAAAGCTTATATTACAACCCTAGACAGATAATATAACACATATGTAGATGATTATGCCTTACATTGGATGAAAAGTCTCATTTCATTCTAATACTAAAAACAGAAGTCTGGAGAATTTTCATAATATTTCTTGAGCTTCCCCCCTCCCCCGCCATACTATTTGGAAGCAGAAAAAGTAAGACTGAAGTTACATAAAAGATATTTAGGGATTCAGTCCTGTCTGTTAACACTTTATTGCCTTCCTAGGTATCAAATTCTCAACCATTTTATGAAGAATGTGTTATTATTCAGAATGCAGGAAGAAGTTCACAAATTGCCCAAGGTGATAAGGCTGTAAAGTGGTTGAGTGAAATGACCAGTGACGTCAGACAGGCCCTGTGGCCAATGGTCTTATTCCCTAGGTTATATTATCTCTTTCTGCTCTTGAGTTTTTAGTTGTGTTGTCCTATTTCTAGAGAAAATGTCAATTCTAATAAACATGTGATGCATACTCATACTCATACTCATACTGGAAAATTTCTAAATACAGTTTACACATCACAACCTATACTACTTTTGGATTAAGTGTAAAAGTGAAATATGCAAATATATTCACGGTTATCAGGGAATTAAATGGACTTGCATCACACATTTAACCTTGATATTTGTGGATTTGATTCAGAATACATCCTAGTTATAAATGCATGGAAAAACCCATAAGGACATAGATTTCCAGAGTAGCAGCCATGGTAACATCTAACATGCTTCTTTGGACATTTTTTTTAACATTATAGGTTAAATTTTCTCTCTAGTAACTGGAAAGTATTTCAAATTGCAGGCATTGTATATGCAGGGTAAAAAGCTATCTCTAGAAATACAAAATTAGTTTCTATTATTTTGATGATTTTGAACCAGGATTTTTCACATTTAAATTAACACTTTGCACAGTTTAATTGCTTTAAATCTTGCCAGATCACATTGTTGATCATATTAGTTTATTTGAAAATTTTAAATTCAAAAATATTCTAAATATTTTTTGCTTAATTTTGTAGAAAATTTAAGGCATTTTTCTAACACATCTCTTGCTTTTGCCTTCAGAATTTAAGGTGTACTAATAAGCTGTGCCCAAAATCAATACTAATGTTCATACAAACTTACTTTTGCCATGGACAAATATATTACAGTGTAGCACAAAAATTAAACTTTATTAAATTATGATTGAGTTCCTATGTAGCAACTGCACGTAAAAATATTATAAGTCACTTAGCAGAGAGAAATGGAATTTGTAATTTTTATAAAAGTTTGCATCAGATCAAAGATGCCAAATACACAAAGCCCACATTCTGTAAGTAACTATTTGTTGTTGATAGTGTATTCTCTTTAGAGTCATAGATAGCAGAAGTGTAACTTGCCAAAATGAGGGTAAGAGGAGTTATAATTTCCGTTCATGTATTGATTTTATTTTATTAATATTATTATTCATTTATTAATTTTCCAAGAAGACTATTTATTTATTTTAATTTTTTGCTTGATTCAGTCCCAATTCTCAACTCCCACTAGGTTTGTTGAGCTCTACTGTAAACATACTTTGAATCCAGTTCTCTGAGAATATTCTTAAATAAGTGCTTTTATTAAACAGGTTTTCTAAAGCAAAACACCTAAAAATGTCAGGTACATAGCAGGTGCATAATACATATTTTTGAGAAAATACGTTAATACCTTATTTCCACTGAAATGAATATGTGATTAAATGTGACTTATAGATGTCTGTTTGTGTTCCCCTTAGGGCAGAGTTGATACAATGAAAGCCTATGTATTAAAAATTGACTTGTGGATACTATAGAACAGATAAAATGACATAATGATTTACACTAGCAGCTGAAAAGTGAAAAATACATACCTTTAAAGAAATCATTGCTAAATCAAACAACATATAATGTAGTTGTTGCTGTTTGCCATACACACAGATTGCACTGGAGACTCATTGGGTGAGAAAGCATCATTATGTCAATTGCTTGCGTATTTCAAGTGAAAAAAATTTTTGTCCTCAGTTATGCAGATTATTTCTTCAACTCTCCACGATAATGTCTTTGAAAAATGTTATGTGTTTTCACAAATAAATCTAGTATACATCCTAGAAGGAATCTCTTTTTCTGGGTTGTAAAAGAAAAAAAAATAACTATGTCTATGTTTGATTTGAGGGAGCTCCAGAACATGCTTTTTATATTTGTTTTCTGCTAAAGATGTAATCTGCATATTTCAGGAAGGCATGTATGTATTAAAAAATTAGAGGTTTGGAAAGGGGTTATGGGTGAAGAAAATGAGAGAATACATTTGGAATTAGCTAGAAGAATATCAATGGAGACTTTGGAAAATGGTTTAATTATAGTAATGTGGCCATATTATGTGCAATATAATAAAACTAGAGAAAAACTAGTAGCCATATCTTCTTTACTCCTTTTCCTAAAGTACAATGATATACCTTATTTGTAGTATTCTGACATATATTCTTTGCCAAAAGTTATACCTAAACTCATAATTTTACTGCATTTCTGTGTTGCTAATTTATATTCCAACATTTGCAATACCTTTCCTTCAAATAGCCATTGCTTTATTAAAATGTTTGATCTATATGCCCACTCTCAAATGTGAACTTGATCAGCAGATCTTCTGATGTAAAGCCACTTAAGAAATGTTAAGATTCAAGATTGTTGTTAACCGTGTGTGTTCTTTAGGAAACAAAGTCCTAAGCTCAGTTCCAGAGTAAGGATTCAGACAAATGCTTAGCACTTTTTGAGATGTCTTCTTGGCTGGCAATGAAGAGAGAGAACAACGCATTTTTTGTTCTCAGAGAAAATGCTGTTGATTTCTTCAGAGTCACCTTCAGCCTACTACCACTTTATGCAATGTTTGAAAAAGAATTTAGTTACTATGTTTAACATTGTATAATAAGGATTATTCCAATTTCCTGTAGCCATGTTCTCCCCTCACCCCACCGACTATGATTGTTTTCTTCATTCCCCCCAAAATGTAGTTTATCTTAACCAGCGTAAAATAATAGATCTGGTTATACTTTAGGTGAGAGTTTACATTGCTAACAATTTCATTGTCAATATCCTTGTTCAGTATCTTCCGTTCAAGCCTGGGTCTTTCTTTGTTTCTGGTTTCACTTTAACTGTTTAGTATAGTGGAAAGACGATGGGCCCTTGATCAAGAAAGATGTGGTTTTACTTCCTACTTCTGCTGCATTATTATTGTTTGAAGTAGACTATACATAGAAAAACATTATTTTGTACATAACATTATCAAAAATATTCTAGAATATGGAAAGAATATTTGAGAAGATTCAGGATGTCTTAAATTTATTGATCTCAACCATACTTTCTAATGGATGTCCCCTTATTTTCAAAAGTATACAAAGAACAGCTGTGTTGGAAACGTACTTAAAAAATCAAATATATCAGGATTAATAGTTCATGGTAATGCACTTACATTTTTTATTAATGTGGGACAAAATTCTTAGAAGAGCTCTTGGACCACATACTGTTGCTATGTTGTATGTCTAAAATTTACAATTTTATTTCCATATTTGTATTAATATTGCTTAGATATTGGTCTGGCTTAGATATTAATTGACCAAAGCTTTCAAACTTTTATGTTTACCATAAGAACTGCAGATGATTAGCAATTAAAATTTTAGTTATTTCTGCTTAAAAGATAGATGAATGTTTGGTGGCCAGTATCTCATTCAGAGCTTGAGGGCCATGCTCTGAAGTCATTTATGTTAGGCGTATTTACTTATATCATTACAATACAGATCTGAAGAAAAAAGATTCATTCAGTCTAACTGATGCTAAAATATAAAATTTCTAAAGGAGACAATAGTTAAAAGTTAATGGTAATAAAAAAAAAACTGCATTACTTCATTAATGGCAGTTCCACGAGGAGTTAGTTAATTGTGTGTGTTAAAATGATGAGACTTTCACAATTATAGTGTCATCATCGCAAGTTGATTTTGATCATGAAAGACGGCCATGGATTTTTATAGTACAGTTTTGGTTAATTTATTCTACAGATTGTGCCCTTTCTTTTCTTTCTTTCTTAAGTTTGTTACCTTGAAATTAGGAACTTAGTACTTTGCCTATTTTGTTTATTTTATTCTTCGGTCAAAGTATTATTTTGACCATGGTTGTATGGAGTTTCCTTAAGGAGACTGTGCCATTCTTCCCCTATGTTTTCCCCATTAAATCTTTCTCCTATTATTTAAGTTGTATTCTTTGAAGGGTCATGTTGATTATGTAGAGCTTCCATGGGAATTCTTTAATGAGAATGTATAATTTCCCAGTGTGAATAGTAATCATATTATTCTTCAAAATTGCTGTAATCAGGAACCAATGTCCTAAGAGAAACCTTGGTATCCAAGGATAATAAAGTGGTATAAGACCAGCTTACCTCTATTTTGAGTGGGAAAGAAAATTCAATAGTGTGACATATGGTGCACTTCCTGGTTCCATCACACCAAAACCCTTCCTAGTAGGCTGATACTTGAAAATTCACTAGTGAAATGTTTTTCCTTGAAACTGCCATTCATTCTTTTATCATTCAAAAATCTTTATTCAGTGTATGGTAACTTTCACACATTGTTCTAGATACTGGGAAAAAACAGTAGACACCCACAAACAAATCTACCCTTAAGAACCTGCTAGTAGGAGTGAGGTGTGGGGTGCAACAGACGAAAGCATATTAAATGTGGGAGATATTTAAACATTAGATGATGTCCATGTAAATAGAATAGAAAGGCATGAACAGAGTTGCAGAAGGGTTGGGGATTTTAAAAGGCTGTCAGGAAAGACTTCATAGAGAAGAGGACATTTGAATAAGAGCCTGAGTAAGGTAGGAAAGCAAAACCAAAAGAAAGAAAAATGTTCCAGTCCGAGAGAACAGTCTGTGCACAGTCCTGAGCAAAAGCATGCTTGGCATGTTCAACATGGATGTGGGTGTAGCTGGTGTGGAAAGATAGAGGAGAGCAGGAGTGAATGTCAGAACATTAATGGGGTTGGAGGATATTGTGTTGGTCCTTGCAGGTCATAAACAGTTCCCCCACGCCCCCTATCCATGGTTTCAGTTCAGCTGTGGTCTGAAAGTAGGTGATTTTCCTTTGACATATCACCAGAAGGTCAATAGTAGCCTAATGCTCCATCACAGTGCCTATGTCATTCACCTCACATCCTCTCATCACACAGGCATTGTATCATCTCATATCATCATAAGAAGAATGGGTGAATACAGTACATCAAGATATTTTGAGAGAGAGATCACATTCATGTAACTCTTATTACAGTATATTTTTCTATTTTATTATTATTCTTGTTAACCTCTTACTATATTTAATTTATAAATTAACCTTTATTACAGATATGAATATAAAAAAATACAGTATATATAGAGTTTGGTACTGTTTGAAGTTTCAGACATCCACTGGGAGTCTTACAGTGTTACCCCCACAGATAAGACGGACTGCTGTGTAACCACTGGCTTTAGATGGAAATAGAAAACCATTGAGGGGTTTGAACAGAAGAGAGACATCAACTTACGTCCATCTTAACAATTTTATTTGGCTGCTCTGTTAAAAATAGACAAGAGGGGCTCAAGGGTAAAAGCAGGAGATTAGTTTGGGAGGCTGTTGCAATAATCTAGAAGAAAAATGAAGTTGGCTTGGCCTAGACATTTAGCAATGGAATGGTAAAGAGTGGTAGTCAGTCTGGATACATTTTGAACATAGAGTCAACAAGATTAACTGGCCATTAGAATGTGGGGTATGAGAGAGTGAAAGAGAACAAGGGTGACTGCATATTTTAGAGTAACTGAATAGATGATGCTGCTAGTATCTCGATGCAGGAGATTATGAAAGGGACAGCTTTGAAGTTTTGGACGTGCCAAATTTAAGATACCTATAGTTGACTTCTAGTTGGATATACAAATCTGGAGTTTATGTATGGGGTTTTGGTGTGTGATATAAATCTGGAGTTAATCAGCATAGATACGGAATTTAAAGTAATGAAACTAAACATGATAATCTAGACAGTGCATAACAATAACATTTTAAAAAAGCTCAGATCTGCATGCCAGGGCAGTGGATGATGAAGAACAACTAGAAAAAAGTGACAGAGAATGAATGGCCCGTGAGATAGGAGGTAAATGCAGAGTTGAATGCCCTGAAGTGCAAAGAACGTATTTCAAGGAGGAGGCAGTGATTTGTGTCAAATGTTAATAGCCCTGCAAAGTAAGGAGTAAAAAGTGAACTTTGGATGAAACAACTCCGTATGAGTCTAATGGCCATCAGAACATCTTACATGTCTTAGATTGCACTAATCTGCAGACCAAGGGTGGCTGACATTCCGCTCTCCTGTACACTTGTCACCTCCAACTGGGAGTATTGTGTCCAATTATGAAGTGACTCACAATCATGTAATATAAGTCCCAGTTGAAAGAATGGTTTTGGCTAACTTGGGGAAAACTGGGGAAGATATGACAGTAATCTTCAAAAAACTATGAAGCTTTATGTCTTAGAAAGTTCTTTGTTACCTTTATTTACGATTTGTCTAAGTTGTTTCTGCCCATTCACTCATTTATTCAATAAATATTAAGTGCCTAGGATTTGTCAAACACTCTGCTAGCCACTGGAGATCAAGTAGTATGCAAGGAAGACAAGATTTCTGTTTATGGAGTACATTGTCTGAAGAATTTTAGTCCAAAACCGTGATATGCCATGATGAGATCCCAGGTATCTGGATATTCCCACATTAGCAGGAAACTCTCTCACTATAAGTGATGAAGAGCAAAGCAGGAGTATAATTTTACCTTAAAAATTCGAGGGACAAATAATTTCTGTTTTAAAAATTGCTTTCTATGCTTGTTTCTGCTTCTAATTTTCAGTGAATTATTGGAAATCATCACATAGAAAGGATTTTAAATTATAGGCGTGCCAGCCTTTCTTCTAAGTAAGTTCTAGTTATACTATTCAGTAGATATTTAACACTCATAATTTTGCTGAGGGCTGAGGGGTTCAGTGGTGAAATGGTCATAGTGCCTCATGGAACCTAGATTATTGGGGAACATCAGTGTCAATCTCTTTTCTTTTTGCTTCCACTATCACTATGGTCTTAATTCTTGAGCATTCTTATGAGATTTTCATGAAAGAACATTAGCCTATGGATGACATCATCTGTTATATGGCTAATGTTTGTTGAAGACATCAGACAGTGTATAAATATGTAATTATTGTTCTTGAATCTTTGATGGATCTCATTGATGGCAAAGACAGGATGTTATGTCATTTTTTTTTCAGTAAGCATAGGCATCAGCACTACATCTATCTTGAGCCAGCAAAGAAAACAGATAATTATTTAATCTCGTGTTTGATGATAACCATTTTTTCTTGGCAAATGCTTGAATTAAGCAAGTTTTCTTCATTGATATTTCTATGATTCAAAGTCCTTTTTTTTCAGCCAATTAAATATATTCAGTTTCTGCATAGCGTGTCTGAGTAAATATAAAATATTAAGCATACCACTGTGTTCAGAACAATTTTTTTTTACTGCAATCACTGTTGGTTAAGTGTACACCTGTTTTCAATATTAAGAAAGTGGTAGTTGATTTTGTTGGAATAGTTTTTAAATCCTCTTTCTTATTTTATCTCTTATTTTTTACCTACGTGCCCGAGGTAGATATATTTTGGCAAGATCAGGAGTAGGTGTGGAGGGTGGGAAGCAGTATAGTATAGTAAGATGTTATATCCTAACTTTTACCATTTTAAACAAAGCCTGCAATTATGGGAAATTTTAGACAATTGATCCTAGCAGACATTTGTTTTGAGTCAGTTACCCATCTCTGTTTTGACCTGTGTTCTGATGCAGCTAAAAAGGCCTGACATTTGTTTTGATAAAGGGCCATTTATCTTTTTCAGAAGGGTAAGGTGAAAAGTGTTTTTCAAGAGTTTTGATTATTAAAAGAATATAGAAGTGAGGTAATGTTGAGATTTCCATGAAATGAAAACCGTTTAGAACTAAATCTAAATTCCATTGGTCTCTTGCTTTGAATTTAGCACTAGAATTGAGCTATATTTTTGCAAGTATTTCTCTATGTACATATGTTATTATTGGCATTTATAATTTTTTCTGCTGATAGACTCTTAAAAGAAATTTTGGTCTCCACCATAGGTGTTTTTGTGCATTGTGATTTGGATCTTTTCTTTGTCTCCCTAGGGTATGTACAGAATTGGAGGCTAAAAGTTTTTTTCTTGTAAGATACTTACATGAACAAAACCTCTCTCTACATGTATTCGCTTTCTCTTAAACCACTCTTCTCCCATCCACACCCATTTTTATCCTATATAACCTTCATCCTGGAAAAGGTATTTTTACCTGAAATAATGCTTTTTTTCTGGATTGTTATTAAAAAGTAGAGAATAGGGGTGCCTGGATGGCTCAGTTGGTTAAGTGTCCAACTTCAGCTTGGATCATTGATCTTGTGGTTCGTGAGGTTGAGCCCACATCTGTCTCTGTGCTGACAACTCAGGGCCTGGAGTCTGCTTGGGATTCTGTCTCTCCTTCTCTTTCTTTGATCCTCCCCCACTTGTGCTCTATGTCTCTTCCAAAAATACATAAATAGACTTTAAAAAAAAGTAGAGAATAGTATAGTGAATGGAAAACCTGTGGATAAGGGACATGCACACACCCTTTCTCCCTCTGAGAGCTTGCACACACCCCTTCTCCCTCTTAGAAAACGAACCTTTCCTTCTTCTGCTCTTGCTATGAACACACAAACATTTTCCTCTGCTTCCTGGACAAGGACTTGATTTGTAATAAATTGCAAAGTTCCGAATGCTTCATGTTTCTTTGCCAAGGTGCTAAGAAATGCAGATTTGTGTTTCTCTATGTAAATCTTGAAATCATCACTAATACTTTGTTTTCTTGACTATGTTCTTTTAATCTGAAACAATGGACTTCTCTTAGTTGTCCCAACATACTTGCACACATATTTTTTAAAGCATGACCATCATTATCTAAAGACAATATACACAGTTCTGAGAGTATATAGTTTCCTGTTTCCAAACTTTTCCTATTATTCAGTAATATGTTGTATGAGTTCTGTGACCCCATTTTTGCCTCAATGGCAATATTGCTGTATTTTTGTACTTCATGCTTTTCATCTGCTCTTGGGGTTCCTGAAATCTAATAATGCTTTATAGATGATTCCTCCCCAACCTAGAAAATCAAATTGCTACTGGGATTTATGGAGTATTGTTTAGAACCATCTTGATCTAGTTTGGTGATTTTCAGGTAGAAACTTTTAAAAATTACCTGAGATTTTATTGGCCACTTTGTATAATTGCGATTTTATTGGCCACTGGGTATAATTAAAAAGACACTGAGAACCATTATAAGGAATTAATTATAAACATATTTATTGGTAACAAACTCATATGTAGGCCAAGAAAGTTATCTTAAGGCAAACTTAGTGCATATGTCTATGAAATCATCCTGTTCATTGACATTAATTTAGCAGGTTTTTTTTTTCTAAGCAAACACATAAAAAGATGCTAGCAAATACTTTTTGAAAAAAATCTCAAAAAAAATTCATTTGCTCAAAAAAAGTCTGTCTGCCCCTTCGTGGATAGGTTAAGACAACTTTTGACAACAGAGAGCAAGCACACCACCGATAATACTTGAAAGTAGTTTGTATTCGTGCTTAAATGCATGTGAAATATGTAAGTGGAAGGACTCCTGGAGTTAAGATTTTAATATTTCAGTTGTAGATAACTGTCTTTGAAAACATAGCTTTTTATACAGATTTGGTGTGAAAATGTTTAGTTGAGCAGATGGAGATCCAGCTGGTAGAGTGTATGTTTGTCGGGGTATCTGGCATTTAGCTACATCCAAAAATGATATCAAGCTGAAAGACGTTAAGGAGCAGCACTGTGTGAAAGCCAGTAGGATCAGTTAGGGGTAGCGTTCTTGCATTTCTGATTTTCTAACCTTGTAGGAATATATTTTAATCCAGACGGAATTTTCAATTTCAAAAATAAAATCTTAGAAAATGTAAATAAAATTGTCAAACAGCTGCCTTTCCAAAATCTTGATTACAGTAGACCAGGAAACAACTGCTACTTTGTGTATTGAATCTAGTACCTGATGAATAGTATGTATCTGTAAGGCCACAAAATCATGCACATTTCCCAGAACTTTATACTCTGTATACTTTAAATCATTAGTTTGGTTTCATGAGCTGAAGTGTAAGAAATGGCAGGGGATAATGAGTGGAATTGTGAGAGAAAGGAGTGCTTTTGGGGGAAGAATGACAGGAGTCCCAAATATATGTGAAGACATTTTAGCTTATTGGATGCTAGTATTTAAAGCCCAAAGAAAGAATAATATGTTTAGCTCCACGTTTTAAAGTACATAAATTTGACTGATTAATATAGTCTGCTCACTCACTCATTTCTTTACTAAAGAGATGGATATTCAGAAATAAACTGTCAAAATACTAAATACATATATTCAAAAAGTTCTGTATTACACATTTATTTGAATTGTTTGGATTGACAGCAATGAGCAAAAGCTATGATTGCAGTTCATAAAATTTTTCACAGTATATTTTTTTGTTTGGCTTCCCCTTTAGATACTGTGTTCGTAAAGCCTGAATTCAAACTTATAAATTAATTTCACTGAAGATAACCAATTTTACCGATGTTTTATATGAACCCCAAAGAGAATTAATTGATATATTTATTCACGTAGCTGTTAAAACGCTCCCCCCTCACTCTCCCTCTCTCTCTCTCTCTCCACACACACACACACACACACACACACACAGAGTGGAGGATGGAATATTCTCCAAGTATTTGCAATTGTTTATTATAGTGAGTAAAAGTATCTTTAGGTGACTTTAGGAAGACTTGTCTTAGAGATTTAAGTGAATCACTGAAACCAAAGATAATTTTTTTATTCTGATTTGAGCCAATGACCTCATGAATTTGGGACCTAACGTTTACAGGTATAAAGTTAGGATAAGATAGTCACTAATATGCCTCCCTGATTTAGCCATTGGTATAATCAGAACTAACTGCACTGATTTATCCCTTTACCAAAAATTTTGGGTTGGAAAAAGCATGTTTCTTAGTGAGCATGAACTAGTGAGTTCAAATTTAGAAACTGTGTAAGGAAGAGGGTCTATCTACAAAACTCCATTTATCGGAAAAGCATACCTCTATGAAATAAAAATCATTTTCCTTCTCCATAGAGCTTCATGTTTTATAAAACAATGCAAAAAATAATTGTTAGGAAAAGACTATAAATAATACTTGCTTTTGGTATCCATGTAATTTTTTATTAAAATGTTTTTCCTCAATTTTAAAAACAATGCTAATAAATATTTTCTTTCTTCAAATATCCATCTAAATTTACTTATTTCACCTCCCTATAGTATAAAATTATATCCAGTGTATCATAGATATATACATTACATGATGTGTAAATTATATACATATATGTGTGTATATATGTCATATATATATATAAATGTGTGAGTATATTCATCTGTGTGGTGTGAAAAACTGCTTAATTTACTTTATACTGAGTTCTGTATCAGGTTCTTTGCATTCATTATTTTAGTGAATCCTCACAATACTCTCTAATGTAAGTGATGTTAATTTCCCCATTTTACAGATGAAATAATGGTGTAGAGAGTTTGAGTAACCCAAGGCTGTTCAGAGGCAGAAATCAAACCCAAAATCATGCTCTTAATCACTATGCCTAATGACTTTTCCTAATTCTCTAGTGCTTTTAAAAGCTAAGCTTAAGTCTTAAAGGGTGCAGTTTAGATATGTACCTGAGTAACTGACCAATTCATTTAAATAAATTCCTAAGCAGTTGACCTATTGATGTTGGAGTCAAGGTGGCGTTGTGTGGACTAAGGGGACATGGAGTGTGAATGACTCTTCCCAAGGGAACAGTGGCCTAGTTTTTGCTGAGGATGCATGCATGCATATACAGTGGGGCCAGACATGTCAGTTCCAGAAGGCAAGCCAGAAATCTAGATTTTTCAGTAAAATCTTCAGATTGTCCAATTTTTGTCTAATAATTCAATTTTAAAGCTAACAATACCCTCATTGTGTCAAACAAAACAGATATATAGAAAGGAACTAGAAGAGCCTTAATTTGTAAGCTCAGCTATAACCAGACTGTGTGTTGAATTCCAAGGTTAAACGGACCCTGGGACAGATGTATACAGGAAGTTTATGAGGGACTACTCACAGGTGCAACAGGAGCAGGATTGAGCAGAGGAAATCATGGAGCTAAGATGCATCCACAACAATGGCCTGAGTCAATCCCATCGAGTGCTTTGGAGCTGGAAGGGCACTCTACAGTTGTCCTGATTGGGGTAAGGAGCCAGGACTTTATGCCATCCCAACTTCTGCCATTAAGTAGTCCTTGGCTGTGCCACTACCTGAGGATGTGAACTTGGGCCAGGTTGTTCTTATCAGCCTAGAACAGTTGTCAAAGGAATATTCAATCATAAGCTGTCAACCTCCAAAAAACTTAATACCAAGGAGGTGCTAGGAGATTTGGGTGGTACAGTGGCCTGCTATCCACACTTTAGCCCAAATCGCTTTTACCACCTAAGTCATACTACCTACTAACTGTTTTCTAAAACTTCTTTAATAATCCAGTCCCCTCATCAGAAACGCCTTCTTCCTACCTCTGTGCATTCAAATTCTGTCCATCCTTAAATATCTGCTTCAGTATCCCTTTTTCTACTGATCCTTATATACTGTACTCTTAGCCACTGTGATTGATATATACGCCACCAATTAATAATGTATTACTGTTGCCTGTTCTTTGATTCTCAAAATTTTATGTCCCCAGAATACATGTTAGATGCATGTTACCAATGAAGATACAAACGCAGGACCCACATTCAGGAAGTCCTGAGTCTGTATGTAACTGGGGTGGAGTCTAGTCCTGTGCATTGCTTATATATATGCAGGTGATTCTTATGATTTTAAAATTCCAGGTGTTTATGGATCAGTTTGAAATATACCGTTTAAAAGAGATACATAAAAACACAATTTCGTATCTTCTTCAGCTTATGGATTGTGTATTGCAGAGTTTTTTTTTAAGCCTTCCTCATAGTACTTATAATAAGTGAAACCCACTGCTATTTTTTTTAGCTGTTGTATATGAGAACAAAATATATAAAAGTACACAAAATCTTGAGTAAACCATGGGACATCTTATATAAGTGAAATTATCTTTTAACTAATCAAAATGATTATAGAAAACTTCTGACTTGAGAAGCTCCTACAATCTCATATTTCAGCATTTTAATGCTGCCTCAGGACTTGGCTAATTGTGTTGGGCCATCTTGTCTCTAAAGCATTAAATACTTGTAAAGCTGTGTAAGCTTTAAATATAATTTTCCAAATTATATTTTCTGACTAATGAGTATGAAATTTCATATATTGTCAAAACTCCAGTACCTTTCTCTATTATAAACTGTATCTATTTTCCTCAGCTTTAATTGTACATCTGACCTGTGTCTAATGGCATCTTTTTAAAATGGAAGAGAGATGTAAGCATTCTACTTCTACAGAACCTGTTTTTTCTAGCTACATTCTTTTTCTTGTTTTTAGAGTTACATTCTTAAATATATTTCCTAAATATGAAAGGGAATTGTTTTCCTCTCAAGTGAAGTAAAATTGCACTGCAAATCATTTTGTGCTAATGATTGTATTCTTTTAAAATAGCCAAGCATATTCAGTGTCTAATCACTCTGCCTATCACTGGGATATAATGTTAATTTTAAAGAATTCTCTTTTGGCATGAAAGAACTAATATACTGAATCTTTATTTGAATTTTACTTCTATATCAAAATGCTTTGCTAAGCTTGTGTTAAACCTGCAGAATATTCCAACATGCTGAAGCTTCTTAGTATTAAAATACGGCATTTATTAAAGCACTTCTGAGTAAAATAAAACCAGGCATGAAAATATAATATTGGGTAAAATGTCTACAGTTTCCGAAGGAGGTTAATTAATCAATGAAATGGATCAGTGATTTCTTTCCTTAAAGGAGTAACCCATTAATACTAGTACACAATAATTGCTACACATTTTGCCACTGAGTCACAGCCTTCATTATCTACCATACTTTCTTATAGCAACATTTTACCCAACTTAATATACAGCCTATATATCTAGTAAATATATCTTAGTAAGTAAGAGGGATCTTCAGCATAGAAAATTTATTTTACAGCTTTCCACAGAAATGAAAAAAAATCACTTATAAAATTAACTTTGTCATTGATTTACAGATCTTATTTTCCATGTGAGTTTATAATTATCAGTTGTTGGTTACTAAATAAAGATTACTATAATACTTGATTGTTAATATACGCAGTCTCTCAGGAAATTCCATTGACTCCACCTTCAACATATTTATATATTTATAAAATATATATGGAGAGAATCTGACTCCACTTCCATGGCTGTCTGACTGTTCCAGGCTACCAGCATTTTTTTACCTGGAAGACTGTGAAACTTTTGTGTAGGTCTCTGTTGTCCTACACTTGGGCCGTTACAGTCTGTTCTCATCACAGCAATTAGATCCTTTTTAAAGTATAGACCATTTTATTCCTTTACTCAGAAAGCTGCAATGGCTCCCTCTTGTTATTCAGAGCAGAGGAAAAGTCCACTAGGCCTTAAGTGCTCTGTTTCTTGCCTCACCTTCTTAACCCCTCTGGCCTCCTCTCCTGCCGTTGCCCCCTGCACTCATTTATTCTAACCACATCAGTCTCTTCCCTGGTCCTGAAACACACTGGAAGTGTGCTTATCTTTGGGCTTTTGCTCTGGCTAATGTTGCTACCTTAGAATTGTCTTCATCTAGATATCTCTTTGGCTAACTCGTCTCCTTCAAATCGTCATTCAGAACCACTGTTCTCAATTAGGTCTCTTCCTGACAGCCTACTTAATATGGCAGCTTGTAACTTCTCAACATTTTGACACCCTGACCCTGCTCTACTGTTTCTTTTTTTCCAGAGTACTTTTTACTTTTCGTACCTACAGTTTTCTTAGTTGTTAGGTTTATTGTCTATCTTCCTTCCAGAGAATGTAAGCTTCATTAGAATAGAGATCTTTCTATTCCTTGATTTTATTCTAGCACTTTGCAAGAGAAATGTGAACATAATAAACCCTTATGAAATACTTGTAAAATTGAGTTGAATGGTGACATTAGGAAAATGAACTATTATATACATACTATGTATAATTAAGAATTTAAATTAAATTTAAATAACAACAAAGATTGGAAAGTTGAAACACCTGGAAAATTGGTTATATTTATCAGAAAAGACCACCATTTATTTCCACAGCAATAGTTTTCTGGTTCTAGAATATTAGGCAATTTTAAATTAAAAATCAAAAAAAGAAAGAAAGCCTAAAAAATGAGGAAAACTACATGAAGTTTTAACAACTAATCCCATTATGATATCCCCAAAAGGGTATTAATGTTGCCAGCAAAGCAAAAAATCAAAAATACCCCAAAATTATGGCAAACTTTTATCTCCACTGTTTCATAAGAGCAATTGTTTGAAACCTGAATGAGCAGAAAATAAAATTGCATGATTAAGGATATCTACCAAATTAAATACATTTTCTTTTATTAAATATGCACTAATTTATAGCATTATCTTTTTCTCTTCTCTAGTGAAAACTGCAGTAAGGAATCGCACCAATCCACAAACCTGAACTTAGATACCATGAATTAGTGAACTCATTGGCTTCAAAATGCCGGATTCCGAGTAGTTTCTTTCCATGCATTTCTTTTACTTTCTCACCAAGCAGATGGCAGCATCGTGGCAAGCTATGGAGGCATGCAGGCCAATTTATTCTGCCATGCACTGAAAACTGTGCTAGAATTTGTAGGCAAAATAAAAGCAAGAGAAAGAAACTCACACTTTTGAGAGCCATATTATATACCAAGCACTGTGTTAGTGTTTTTGTATATATTATTTCATTTAAGAAACCCATGAATTAGCAAGAGAGAGATGTTAACACATAGGAATACAGTATGTCTCGTAAGTACAACATTTTTCTTCTGAGGATAATGCCATAGTTGGATTAGCTCTTCAAGCTTCATGCACTGTAGTGTTTTGATCACAAAGAAATGATAGAGCCTTCCAGATACAGAAAATGATTATGAGGAAGGTATGGAGGTGGGAATGAATGCTCTGATTATTGGATGGCTGACTTGAAGAGAGCTGAAGAGTTCCAACTCCTATTGTAACCTCATTAGATAAGCTATTTCACCTCTCTCTGTAGCTAATGACTCTCCAAGGGATTCTTAAGCCAGCTGTGATGGCAGCAGGAACCAGTTTCACATATTGTAGGTGCTAGACGAGGTCAAGGATTTCTGCTTTTATAACAGCTGACGGGATTGGGGATGGGTAGGATTTATGTGGGGGGAGTACACAACTGAGCTAGGTTTTTATTCTGGTAAAATTGGTTCTGCCCAAGCAGTTAATATTTAAACTTGTCATTATGTATAACTCTGGGGTCAAGTATAAATGCTGCTTAAGACTAAATCTTCATTTGGCAAGGCCTTATTAAAAGAAAGTTCATAGTTGGATAAATTACTTTGCTAGTATTAAAATGGAATACCCTGAAAAATGTCTGAGAATCAATCATGGCCCATAATTCACATATAAAGGATCAAAAGCAGCACAAAACTGGGTCTTCTATAAATGTGTCTCCCAAATTAGTACCTTTCCTTTCTGAACTTTGTTTCCAGCCCTAGCTTCTATTGTGGTTCATACTGTGCATTCCTAGGACACAACTCCACCTATCATGCAGGAACATGCGAATTAATTTTCACATTAGTTTATTTGAAATATAATTAAAATAGTAAATCTTTAAAATTCCTCTGATAAATTCTAAAGCCGGAAGGTTACAGGGTTTTCTGCAACACTGTTTTATATCTACCCAGGCAAACATACAACGCGCACAGAGTAAAGCCCTCAAGAGCATCTGCCCTTAAGCTTGCTTTCATCCTAGCGGAGAGGAGGGAGGAAATCCAAAGTGTCCAGTGTGTTATTATTTGTCTGGCAAAGAGCAGCTGGGGAGGAATGACCCTGGTAAACACAGCAGGTAGCTTTACTAAATGTGCAATATGAAATTACTACATTCCATCTTCAGGCTTTGGTTCAGTTTTCTCTTGTCAAGGCTAATTGTTATTTTCCATCCAACTTCTAAGTGTTTTTAATATTTGTTTTTATAGCTCCATCACTTATACATTTAGGAGCCATACATATGGGAAATACATCCAGAGAATCTTGAAATGGACACCATTAATTTATGTAATATAGTAACTCAATAATCAACAGGAACTTCTTGAAAATATATCATTCTTCTCTAATCTAATCAGATATAATAAAAATGTATGCGATAGGTTTACTTAGTCGTTTTTACCAACTGGTATAGAAAGTAAATACTTTATTCCATTGATATTTATGTGTAAATGATTAATTGCATATCAAATAAGCAACGTGATACCTGGTAGGTAGTAATTTAAAAGGACAGAAATTGCTTAAAAACTGTGTGTAGATGTTTTCAATGAAGTTGTATTGTACACAACCTAGAAATTTTGTAAGTGTGGTATGTAATCAAATACGAACTATATCCAAACAATAGCTTTCAAGGTCTCAAAACATATCTGTAGCTCTACAGGAAGAAACCTTAAGTATTTTCAGGTTGATTCTGTAAGATTAAATCTTAATGTTATAGGCTGCTTGATATGTTCAGTTTGGCAAATGAAACACTTTTTAAGGATTTAGTTTTCAAACATTCAATTATTTAGAAGGTGGAAAGGGAATGTTATGCTCTCATTCTTAAACACAGATAATCTGCTACCTATTCATTGTTAAATAGAACACAATTTTAGAAATCAATTCCTGCCTGCCTTACCAGTTGTGGTTTGAGAGAGCAAGTAGACCCATCTAATTATCTGTTGGCTTTACTCTAGTATTACCATAACTATGGCAGTGCAGAACCTTCCTATGAGAGCATAAATAAACCACATGCTTCCTTTTAACTCTTGTGCTCTCATTGTGCCCTCTAACCATTTTCAAAGAAGATAGGAACTTGGTTTAGCCATTTCTTCTTCGGCTCTGACAAACTTTAAGTTCTACCACAGCACCGAGGAAATCAACTTTTTCATAAACCACTAAAGATACATTTTAGGGTACCCATTGCAGGAGACCTAGTCCTGCGGTAGGTTTCTTATAAAACATAAACTGTTTCTCTAAGGAGAGGATCAAAAACTGAGATTGGATTATTAGCACTGGAATCATAAGTAAACGAACAAATTGTGAAAAGCTTAAACAGCTTCACAGGCCATGAAATTGGTAAGGCAAAAGCATGGTACACCATAAGTAAGAACCTACACGAGGAAAGGTCAGCAGATAGCAGAGGTGTTTATGTTAGAGTTCGAAGATTGGCATGTGTGTTCTTCAGAACAGTGCCAATTAACACGGTTTTCAGGCTGTGTCTCTGATGGTTGTCATGGTTTGGGGTCACGTACATAAGGCATAAGGTGGACTTGCTACTCTGTTGGTGGAACTAAGGTCTCTGCCAATGCTCAGTAGATGAATATTCTGATTAATGGTGGTGAGGCAAGTTAGGAGATATGTGGGGACTTGAGCAAGTCTGAGAATATCCTTCTGCTACATTGTTAAATGCTTATCCAAGTCTAAAATTCTTTATCTCCGAAGTTGGAATCACAATAATAGTTATTAGGATGATTACTGTGCCAAGTTAAATAGGTAATTAATATTAGAAAATGTGAGTGGTGGTAATGGGTATATTACATAGGGTTTGTTGTTTGTTTTTTTCTTTTCTTTTCATGTAACACTTCTTTTAAAAAGAGCAATTTAGCCAAAATGAAACTGCTCAAAATTTATTTTCTGATGTAATTTATTTTGACATATTGTGTTTTATAAAGCAAATTACTTTAGATATTTTCCTGAATGAAAATAAATATTTCCTCTGGAATTTGCTTGTTTAGCCACAAGGGGAAAAATGTGAACACAATATGATTGTTTCAATATGACTATTTTTCAAAACATTCTAAATAGCTGGTACCATTCATGCTGAGACCACCATTGCTAAATGGAACTAACATCTTATAGAAACCAGACAGTGGAATAAGTGGATAAATAGAGGGATAAGGCAGTTGAAGCAATAGAAAAATAATAGGGAACAAAGTATAAACCATAAGACAGAAGCAGAAGAATTGAAAAGAGACAAAAGAGATGATGGGAGTGAGAACATGAAATAAGAATATTTTACTGCGTGAGGGCCTTTTACAACATTTATTGTTTTTAGCTATAAAATAAATAACATGTTAGAGAAAATAGGAAATGCAGATATGCACAATGTACAGAATAAGGAAGAAGATAGTCAGCTGTTAAAATCTTCCCAAATTTTTATTATTAACATATATTTGATTCTACCTTTTCCTCAATATCATGTAGTATCATTTTCTTATGAGTGATGTATTTCTTGAGAATGTTACTGACATCACTTTCAGTGGTTTTATATATTTAGATTGTTTTCAACTCTCTACCATTATTGCTAATCCCTTCCTATTCCTCTAATGATACATCTTGTTGAATCTATTTGGGATACAGTTACAGAAATAGAATTACCCAGAGACTTGGTGCTTATTGTTAAATTGCTTTACAAAGGAGTTATTTCAGTGTATGCTGTATCTAACACTTTAGGAGAAAACTTGCTGTGAGTTTTGTTGTGTTTTGAACTTTTAGAATACTATAAAGTGAAATACTGAAAAAAATTGATGTCATCTATTTAGGGTATTTTCCGTTGCTGATTTTCATTCAGTTTTCAATGTCTCCCCATGATGAAACTGAAAAATTACGTGGGGGTTGAGGGTTACAACTTTCTCCACTGAGGCTGTAGCCAAAATTTATATGAACTTGACTCATGTTATAGGCCAAGTAATCTATTCCAAAACTCAGCACCATGAAAATGTAAATGAATTATAATTCATCTTTATTGAAACTTACCCCCTTTTAGTCTTTTTAAATGTACTTGTTAGATGCCTGATACAGCAATAAAGCTGTCAAGGAATTCAGGACTGTGAGACAAACAGAAAGTGACTGAAGTGGTTATATTCTACCTCTTAAAGATTTGCTCTCCACACCCCTGATCTCACTTTTCTGGTTTGCCTTTTAAAAAGTAAAAACAGGGAAGTGTTATTTTCTTACATAAGTTAACAGAGCATTTATCTACATTGTTCATTTAATTGGGCAAGTACTCACATCCACTAATATGAGAAGCTATGTTAATTGCTAGTCTCCACATGAACATTTATTTTGTTCATTACTTACATTGGACTGAAGAATAAAGTGTCTTATGATAAAATATTTAGTAATTTTATAATATTTGTGTAGGTATGTATTTATTTTTCATATACTTATGTTCAATTATATAAATTATATGAGAATAGGATTTATGAAATTTATGAAAATTATGAAATTTATGAAAATTATTAGAAATCTATGAAATTTATGAAATTTGAAAAATAGATTTCATTTTGATATCTTTGATTAGCTATATTGGGCGCCAAGGATTTTTTGCATTGTTTCAATACAGGTGATAACTTCTTTATAAGCCACTGAGATCAAGATTGGTTTTTCAATTGAAGTATTATTGTGAGAGATGCTGAAAATGTTGGAAAAAAGTTGTGACTTGAAAAAAATGTAGAACTTTGGTAACTATAATGATTTTTTACTATCAGCATTTTATGTGGCGAAGTATTTAATACAGAACATTTTTAAAATAGCTATCATATCATGAAGAATTTAAAAAAAAAAGGTTATTTTGTACATACCCTTTCAAGGGGAAAAGATCTCTGCAATTTATTTATTGAAAGGTATTTGAATTACTTATAAAAAATTGTCATACTAAATCTATGTACAAATATTCAACCATAAAATTTTAGCTATTATCAGAATTCATAGTGCATTGATTCTAGTAATTATAACAGGTACAATACTAGAATATTCTTTCCTTTTGTGTAGTAATCTGTTGCATAGCAGCCAGAGCAGGTGTTGAAGGGCCTGTGTGCTCAGCTCAGTGAGCCACAGAGAAAAGGTTCTAGTATCCCGAGCAAGGAGGAAAGGAGATGGTTAGAGCCTGAGACAGAGTTTGAGTTATCATATAGCATATCACTCAATAGTGATTAAACCTCGAAAGATTAAAAACAGCCAGCATTTAATGAGATAACAAAGAATATGCTTTCTGTTTGGATAGTGTCAGATTTCTGTGACTCTGATACTGTTAGTCTGCTACTGCTGACTTCGTCTGCTCACCCACATCTCTCCCACGCTGCACCTTTCACCAGGAATGCTGCAAACAGAAGTCAGGATAACGTTCTTCCTTTATGCTGACAGTGGTGACATCTGAACAAAAATGCCTACATTCATATTCATTGTAAAGTATTGATAGATGAGAACTAAGTAAAGACTGTTTACTACTAACACTAGTTTCAGGTAACCATACAAGGTACTTTTGTTATTAGTAAATCTTCCTGGTTTCATCCAGGTTCAAAGCATGGATGAGTGCATTCCCCAGAATAAAAAGGACAGGATATGATCCCACAGTTGTCAGGGGATAAAGAACACAGTCATGACAATTGATCTATATTACTATATATCATAAGTGTGTACATATTTTAACAGAATTGTTGTTATTTATCCGCTGTCTGCTAATGGCTTCATCTGAATGCCATGAAATTCAGACTAAGGGGAATATAAACTTGCCTTGAAAATTGTATACTCTATAGTATAAGATTTAAAATATGATAAAAATGTATTTTATTGAATAGATACTGAATTGAATGTATAGCTTTAATGAAATACATTCAGCTCTCTGGAAGTTTTCTGTTAGGAGGAAAAAAGGGGTGAAGTTAGTCTTCTTTCCATGATACCTATTGCTGAGGTATTGTGGGTGTAATTTAATCCAGATAAATCTGAATATTATAGCAAAAAAAGTCATTCAAATTGTGTTATCAGAGTCAAAACAACTGAGTTCATGGGCTGAAAAAATTTAAAGGTTTGCTATCTTTGATTTATTTCTGCTATATGGTATATATAATATCTTCTCAATTAGAATTTTATGCTTGTCATCATAGTGAAATTATTTGTGCCACATACTGTCACACAGGTTTTCTGTCTTTTCTGTGTCAGGAAACCAACCAAACATTGATACAATATTGATACAGTGATGACAACATTAAGCATTTCCTTTGTAAACAGATGCAATTTAGATAAGCTTGATAATTTACAGTCTGATTTCATTTTATTTGCAGTGATGTCTTCAAATAGAATATTCATAATCATACTTCTTTTATACAATAGTATTCTATTAAGATTAAATCAAGATATGAATAATTCTAAGTCTGTCTAGCCCTATGATATTTTCTGTTAAAATAAATAATTTCCACAAACAACTATGTTACTTGGTTTATCTTCATAGAGAGATTTCTCTCTTTCAAGAAGTAGTTGATTTCTCTCACCTGATAAACCAAAAGCTAGCGTTTTCACCATGGGTTACAGGATTCAGTTCAAATTGTAGCCTAGTTGGAAATAAACTGAGGACTGGTGGTGTCGTGCCTTAGAAAATTGAGATGGGTTATCTGTTAAGGGTCTATATTATTTACATATTTTATAAATACATAAATTAATTTGTGTTGCATATGGAATTTAGCTTCGAGGTTAGGGAAAGAAAAAACAACCTATTAACATGAGTTTTGTTCAACATGGGAACTCATTTCACATTTCTAAAAAAGCCTGTATTTAGTTCAGTGTAACAGGCCACGTGAAATACTATCTGGCTTTAGGTCTTTACTTTCCCTTAATTCTTCAGATTTTAGATTTTTTTTTTAATTTTAATGTTTATTTATTTTTGAGAGAGAGACAGAGTGTGAACAGGTGAGGAGCAGAGAGAGAGGGAGACACAGAATCCGAAGCAGGCTAGAGGCTCCGAGCTGTCAGCACAGAGCCCGATGCTGGGCTCGAACCTGCGAACCACAAGATCATGACCTGAGCCGAAGTTGGATGCTTAACTGACTGAGCCACCCAGGAGCCCCCAAATTTTAGAATGTTCAAGTCCATAGTACTGTGTCATGGGTGCATTTAGGGGGTTGGTTATATCAGTAGAAATTACTATTTAATCAAACCCATTTGAGTAGTTGAGAAATAAATTCCTAAAACTTTTTGGTACTTTGTAGGAACCCGGTACTTGGCAAACTCCCTGAGGGTGTTCTTTATATTTTCATTCCCACAGAAGCTAACATTATGGTTCTCTTATCCCATTAAATGAGATAAAATGGAAAGTTCTCAATATAATCTCTGGCACATCAGCCAAATAAAGAGTCAATCAACTGGGATTCCTGGGAAGCTTTATGAGAGAAGTCAGAAGAAATTGTAGGCTGCTTCCCCAATTCTCCAGTCAAATCATATTTTTTAAATAGTTCTTTTAAAGTTAGAGACATGGTTGGACTTATTTATTTCAAGTAAGTATGATTCTAGCATAAATAGTGACTTTCACACTAGTTTTTCTTTAATGTAAAAGTATTAGCAAGTACTTCCACTTCTTAGACTAAAATAGAGTTTATTCTGATATTTTATTGTGGCGCTCATTATGCAGATTGATTTGTTTCAAAGAAAAAAGGTCTGGGTAGTAACTGAATATCTGTAAATAAGTACTGATGACTGTATTAAATACCATTATATCTGTGTGAGCATTCAGAGTATATTGGAACAAAATTTTTTTTAAATCTTTCTACAAGTTTGCAAATGTGGCACTAAGGGAGGGATTGACAGCAGAATAACAGTCCCTCGTGTCTGTTTCCATAGGTTATTGAATACATTAATGACTGTGATTTTCATGCGCTTGACAGTATACAGCCTACATTATTTTTCACAGTAACCTAAATATGTCTAACAAGTATAAATTAGCATTAATATGTATAAAGAATTAGCAGGACAGCCACTTTCAGAATCACTATTTATTGGTCACTGAATTGTTTAATTATATGTATTGTGGTTTTTTTGTTACCAGAGCAGTATTTCTCTCTTACATGGTCATTTTAGGTTGGAATTGCCCATGTGGCTTTTAAAGGTTATAATGAAAATGTAGGAGAAAAGATTCCTTAAAAAAACTGAATTTGTCAACAGCATAGGGCATCTAGGGATTATTTGGAAATTTTAATCCACTGCATTCTGTATAGCAGACTGCTTCAGCCTTTCATATGATTCTGCAAGCTTTTATTTGCCTAATTGCTTTTCACTATCATCACCTTGTACTTTGCCTTTTCCCTGTTTAACCAAAATTTCCCCCCTTATTTCAGGTTCAACTCATGTTTTTCTTCTGTGAACTCTCTGAGTTGTTCATTGATTCTATATACATGTATTTTGTACCAGGAGGTAATAGAGAAGCCATCAAAAGTTTTGTGAGGAAACACACACACACACACACACACACACACACACACACACACACATCAAAAAATGCAACCCTCGTTAGAGATGCAACTTATTCTTTTAAATAAATTTTAGGGGCGCCTGGGTGGCTCAGTCAGTTAAGCATCTGACTTCAGCTCAGGTCATGATCTCACAGTTTGTCAGTTCGAGCCCTGCGTCAGGCTCTGTGCTGACAGCTCAGAGGCCAGAGCCTGCTTTGGATTCTGTGTCTCCCTCTCTCTGTCCCTCTACTGCTCATGGTCTGTCTCTCTCTGTCTCTCAAAAATGAATAAACGTTAAAAAATAAACAAATAAATAAATAAATTTTAAAATAAATTTTAAAATGAAATTTTAGAGTTTATTTTTAAAATAAACTTTAGAGAGATAAAGGAGATAAGCAACAAGATAAATTAATAAACTATGGGTTATTTTAGAAGGCAATAAACAGAAATTGGTAGTAGTAATGGAGTAGCAAGGTAGGGACTGATTGGCAATTTTAAATAACAGTAAAAGGGTGACATTAGTATCATGAAGAGAGTAACCATGTGCATGTCTAAGGGAAGAATGTTCCAGACAGATGAAATACCGTATGTGAAGCCATTAGGCTGGACTGCCTGGTGAATTGTGGTAATAAGGCAAGACTTTCACTAAAATGAAGTAAGGTAGTCACCCTGAGGGCTTGGGCTTTTTAACTGAGGTGCTTGGGAAGGCAGTAGAGAATTTCAGCAGAAGAGCAACATAATCTGACTCAGGGTTTTAAAGACTCCTCCTGTAAATCGAAATCCACAGCATTCTTTAAAGCATATGTCTTATTTTCTGCACTTGGATCTTACTTTCTTAACCTGATTACATCCTCCTTTAAGTCAAGGACATAAGGTATAATCAATCATTTTATATTCCCTGGAGCATCGAAAATAAAGTAGGTGGTATAGTGGCATTCAGTAAATAATCATTGATTTGGTTTGGGAGGCTGGAGCTGAACAGATAAAGTAAGTATTGCTACCAGCATTAGCAATCCCAGAAATCTTTTCTACACAGATTCATTAGTTTACCTTGTAAATACAAGCAGGCCAATGGAAACTGCTTTTCTGTTTTCAATCTAGAACCAAGAATAAATCACAAACCCTCAGGATGCCTTTTTATTGCCTTTCAAAACATGTAGTTTGAGCAAGTATCCAAACTTTAGAACTTAAACATTAAAGTTCCCTGTGTCCTAGAATGCCTAGGTCCTTTATACTTTAACCAGGAAATTTTCCAATGTTCTCTCCGTTAGAGTGCAGTGACGGCTGTCTTTAACAGATGTAAAATCATCTTTCTCCTATTCATTTCTCAGACATTTATGTCTTGCAGCATGTGAGAAGCATATTAAGAGGCAGTTAGGTAATAGTAGAAAGGTTTCCACAGATAATGCTCGACAATTCAATCAAAGAAAATCAGGAGGAACACTTCATGGAAAACGGGGACTGAGAGAAGAGAGGTGAAGTTCCTGTGGACATTTAGAATACAAAGAGTGGTCCTTTGCCTTGCTTTTTCATACTTCAGAAACACAACTGCACCTCCATTTTTACAGAATTGTAAATCACCTGTCTACTGATGAAATTACAAAATTAAAAATCTCCTGTAAAAGCCTACTTAATTTAATTTAAAAATGCAGAGTAGCTACTATGCTGATCATGTGCATTGCTTTTGTCTCCATTTATTTCCATTTTATGTCTCAGAAAGGAATATATGGTAATGTTGTACTACTGAAAGTAATCTGTGCGGTCGATCTAAAATTGCAGCCATCAACAATATTTCCCATCTCTCTCTTCTGCCGTTTTTCCTCGTTAGTGCTTCTCACTGTTAGCATAGTATATATTCTACTTATTCATGTTACTTCCTAGGTATCTCTTTCCTACCCCTATTTAGATGAAGGTTCCTAAGAATCAGATGTATATTTTTAAATCTATTTTATGCATTATTCAGTACTCAGAACTTAAAATAATGATATGTTAGGCCCTAAATAAATATTTGTTAATCAAATGAATGAAACAAACATGATATATTTCAGATATATATATACATATATATATATATACATATACATATACATACAGATGTTTCTAGTTTGTTGTGTTTTAATTGTATATATGCTACCCCATGACCCAGAGAACTTTAAATTTTTTGCCTATCATTTGCTTAATGGTTTATGAGAATAGTATCATGATTTGAAAAAAAGTTATCCATAACAAAGTTATAAAAATACCTATTCATATGTTCTTCTATTAAATGGCTTAGATCTTATGTTAAAGTTTTGAATTATCAGGAATATATTTCATATACAGTGTGAAGGTGTTTCTGCCTTTCACTAATCTTTTCAGTTGCTTTGGTATTACTTACTGTAAAGCTATCCTTCTCACACTATTTTAAAATGCTTAAATTGTCTACCAAGGCCATATAGAGACTGAAGCCTGTTTCTGAACTTCCTAATCTTAATTATTCATTCTTTATTTTTTGCCTAATATGATATGTTTAACTTATTATAGATTTATATTTTATATTTTATAATTTGCACCACTTAATTGTAATTATTCTTAATTTTATTAATTCTTCTATTTACTTCTCCAGCTAAATTATAGTATCTTTTTGATTAAAAAAAGTCTCCTGAAGTTCTCATTGAATTGTAATATTTTTAAATTTATATAATATTTGAATATAGTAGTTATCTGTCCAGCATTGAGTCTTCCTATCTCAGAAAACATTCTATACCCTTTTTAAATACATATGTCTCTCTGTAGCTGAATAAAATTATTATTTTCTTTATAGAAGTCCTGTTGATTTCTTAGGTTTATTCCTAGGTGATCATTCTTAAAGAGTTTTTACATCTAAGGAAAATAAAATAGCTGTTGACTTGCAGAGCTGTAAGTCTATATAGTAAGAAAACCTTTTCAATTCATAAAATTTACAAATATGTGCTATATTTTAAAGGCCATAAAATAGTACACTATAAATAATTGATCATGTACTCCTTCTCAGCCAATTTACTCAACTGAGAATTTCTTGAAAGTGCTTCACACCGTGCTCCGTGGTCCAACCCTTTAAACTCTGTAACAAAAAGACATTTATAAATGGAAATGTTTTTTGTTTCTGGTCTTTGTACTTCTACTGTATGGATCAGAAAAGTATTGCCATGTAGCTGTCCAGTTAGGGGCAATTTGAAATACCAGAAAACCCACTGACCATAAAACAAGTAAAACTGAATTCTAATCCAATCTCCTACTAAGTAAACATTTACCTCACTTCACTTTTTGGAGTCTTAGTGTCCTAGCTCTAAAATTCAAGATACTGAATTGGAAAGATATTTTAGTTTATTCACTGTGTTCTCCTGCATTCCTAATATATGGCAGTGAATAAGGCAAAGTCCCTGTCGTCATGGGAATCAGATTCCAGTGCACCAAGAACTATTCTGGTTCTAACATTCTCTGTGTCTATTGCAAATTGTGATGAAGTGTGGGGGAGAACTAAACCTTAAGTTATAATCAAGAAAGTTATTAAAGTCACTGGAATCCAAACACAGTAAATTGGTGACTATGACCAAAATCAAAAGCTCAGATTAAAGTATCATGTAGTATTCAGTTCGGCCAGTGTCTGCATGTCTGTGGACATGCTTCTTTCCCTTTCCCTTTCTGAACTTCAAAATGCTCATGTGTACAAAGACTATAATAATATAATCTCTTAAAAAAGACTGTGCTCAATAAATGTTAATTTTATCCCTGTTCAACATCCCCTGTGATATATTCCTAAAATTGGAACTTTTCTTCACTCATAAATTACATTAGGCTGAGGTCAACCTAAAGATCACAACAGGTCAAAAATAAAGGAGGGATAAGAAGGAGCTTCTCTGTTGAACAGGATCTACCAAACACCTCCTGGAAAGGTAATCTCTGAAATGTCATGTATTTAAGGTAGACCTTGTTTAGTTGAAGGCTAATTTTGTTCCCATCCAAAATAAGGATAATTCCAACTCTAATCAATGGAGAATTACATATGAAATATCATAATGGAAATAGTGGTGACCTGGGTATTTTGGGCAGAGACATATGCTGAAATAGAAACTTCAATGGCTTAAAATGCATTTAGCTCAAGCCTTTGTAGTATGTTTTGGTGCAAGCTTGCAGATACAGTATATAGGAACCTCAATTACCAAGTTCCTGTTTTGAGTAAATAGCTGCCCTGTAGGTCACTAAGTGCTATTGCTGACAAGGTTGTATATGAGAAAGCTTTTATTTTAATAACTAGTGGCAACTTGCACTTATAAAGAACCTTGCATTTCTCAAAATCCTTCTTTAGTTCAGAATGGCTACACAGAATTGCAGCCACCCCTGGAATAGTCATCCTAAACCAGTTATTAACACAGGACTAAATGGAAGACAAAGAAAAGGAGACTTTTTGAGTAGAGACAGCACCAAAATTTATTCTTACGAAATGTGGTCTGGGGCCTTTATGGACACATTGAACAAAGAGAACTTTGGTTAAAAAAAAAAACAAAAAAAAAAACAAAACAAAACAAAACAAAAAAAAAACGTTTTTCTTAAGATTCATATGCAATAACCTGCAAATAATTAAGCTTATTTTCCTCAAAAGTAAACTGGGCCTACTACAGAATCTACCTCGTGGTTGTCACCACTTGGTGCTATAGGTTTAGTGACCTTGGGAAAATTATAGTTCTTGTAATCTGTTTCCTGTCAGTAAAATTATGAAAATGTCTCCTCCAAAGACTGTTTTGATGATTAAATTAGGTGCTTGTATAGGGCATCTTCCACAGTGTTGCAAAATGAATGGCGTCCATAGAGAAGAGATAATTTTTTTAAATGCAATTGACAATTGTAAAAAGTAAACAGACAAAAGTCTATAAGGGGCAATGTTATACACATGGTTTTATATAGAAAACTACAAACGTTCTCAGATGACATAAAGAAGACCTCAAAATATAGAAAGCTCGACAATATTTATTGCTTGGAAATCTTGATACCCTAAATATATCAAATTTTTTCAAATGGGTTTATATATTCAATGTGATTAAAATCAGATTTCTAATACAGTGTTTGCATATGTGTAAAACTTCATTCCTAAATTGACTGAAAAGGGGAAATGGCTAGGAATGGCTACAACAATTTTGAAGAAAAAGGCAGGAAGATGTAGTATAAATCTATGTAATTAAGAATACGATAATAGCAAAAGACAGTAAGTACCCTAATGCAAAAAGACAAATATCTCAATCATATTTGGAAATAGGATCTATGATGGAAGTGGCATAATTAAATAAATAGTAATACAATACTATTTACTGTACTGCACATAATAAATCACTACCCATAGAATGAGACATTGTGAAGAGAGAAACATAACCTCAACAATTTTAAAGAAAATATAGAAGGCTTTCTTTTTGGCATTTTATAAGAGAAGAAATTTCCTGGAAACACAGTCTGTAAAGAAAAGATTGATAAAATTGATGCAGAAGTGAAAATATAAGCTACATGATGAGCAGGAGATGTTTGTTATATGTTATATATATGTGTATATATATATAATGTTAATCTGCATGTATAATATGTATATAGTACATATGAGTATAACATATGTAATATATACATATTATGTTATATAGATGAGAAATGAATAAAATCCAGTATTTATACTAAAAAAATACAAAATACTAAGAAAAAGAAAACTTGATATATGAAACTAAAGAAACAGGAATGAATGGGTAATAAATCAATAAACAGGGAAATTCAAAAATGAACAGCAATGAAAAACCACTTAATATATGAAAGTAAAATGTTAATTAAAAATATAACAATATCAAGTGTTGTCTAGAATGCATAAAAATGGAAAACTTCATAAATTTCTAATCAACTAAGAATTTATAAAACTGCTTAGAGTAATGTAGCAATATCTATTAAATTGAAAAGAATATTACTAATGAAATCATAGTAGACACACAGTCACAGTGGTTCACTGTATTTTCTGTAATCACTTAATTACAAATAAAAATAGACATTAACTTAAATGTCTATTAAGACAATGCTGGATAACAATTATCTTTCTATTTATATAATATGTAGGATTTAAAAAAAATTCTTCACCTAATTTTGTCCAAAGTTCCCTCCGTAGCCTCCCTTCTCCTTTTTCTCTTCTTCTCTCGCTCTCCCTGTCTTTCGATTTCAAAAAGTAATCACTTTGGAGGATTTGGAAGATCTTTTAAGAAAAAAATTAATTCAAAACTGTTACATATGAAGCTTTGAGAAGATGACTACCAAACAAGTCAATTTATTTTAAAATAGGAATGTCACACGTTTCAGGTGAACTCAGTAAAATGTGTGTAAACAAAACAAAATTATTAATTCTACTTTCTGTAGACTTCCAAGACTATGACTTATTGTCACTGCCCTGTGTGAATCCTTACCTATTAACAGATGCATTGAAAAAGTTGGATTTAAATTAATCATGAAAAAATAATAAGAGAGGTATAGAAGTTTTTGAGAGCTGGTAAACTGCAATTAATGCAACTATAGTTTCCTATGATGATATATATTATATTTATATGTTCTTTGATACAAAACAACACTTGACAAATGTTTTTTTAACACACGTTAAAACAATGCTTAATGAATTTGTAACACTGTAATCTTATTTTTGTGTATATTGGGGAATATTCACATTAACAAGGGTCAAACTCGTCACCCATCAAAAAATGTGCATTTGTCCAACACATATTCTTCCATTTTAGTATGTTAGTAGTTACATATAAATCAACTTTTGATACATCAGAATGGAGTTTATGTTCTTAACCATGTTTGCCATTGACTTTGTTTAAAGTTAGACTACCTTGACACATTGTCCCCAATGCACTGCTTGTTTAAAGGGTAAGGAAAATCCTTATTATTACAGGGGGAAAAAGTGCTTTGGTATATTCTATTCAGAGTCCAGGGTTAGAACCTAGGCTATGTTGTCATCTCCACATTTAAAATCATAGTGTATTAAGACTTTTTCCACAGCTAACATCCTTGAGGTTGACATCTTCTTGTGACTGAGTAGATAGCAGCAAGAAATTCAATTACAGCAAGCTGGCTCTGTCATTGCACCTGTCTGCTTGCGGAGGAAATGATTTGTAAATTGGGCTTTATCTTTCCCATCCCATAAATCTCCTGTCCATAATTGACACTTGTCACCATAGATGAATAGGGGGAGAAAGAAAACAGAAAGTAAATGAGCAGCCCACCTGGGAAAATGATGTCTTGTTGCCTTTGGGAGTCATTTACAAACAGCAGTACCTACGGGCCAGAGTTTTTATCCACAAGCAGGTGGCAAACATTTTGCTATTGAAAAATACAGTGCCTGAGTTGAATCACAACAAACACCAGACAATCTAGTGATAATTAATGTATAATATTTTCTGGAGAATATAAACATGTCTTCCAAAGAAATAGAAGCTTTCCTTTGCTATTTTTGAAGCTTTCTTATTGCTGCTGCACATTTGTAAGTATCAGGTTGGTGTCTGACCTGTCAAATGCATTCATGAAGCAAGCATTTTGGCTGTCTTGGGAGTTGATATTGTCACTTGTTACACAACTCAACATCAGTTCAAAGTTGTTTAATACCAGTGTCGACAGATTGGTTTTAAAAAGACATAAGAATGACGATGTTTTCTTTCAAATGTCAAAGAAAGGAACAAGGGATTTCATAAAGATGATCTTGGGAGCAAGCACTAACCATAAACACATGACAGATAAACCTTCATATCTAATTTCCCTAAATGACTCATTTAATTTTATATTTCTTTCTGAAACTTATCTCACATTGTGAGACATGCGTACTTTAAAACAAGAAAAATGTTTCAGAATTTAATAATCTCTCGATACTGAAATGCCTGAGAATTCTAAAAAGAAAATCATTCTTAAAATATCTCCAAAATTTTCATTGTTTTAAATACAAAATATAACTATATGTGCAAATAAATAAATTCAAATGACAGAACAAATTCTTTACAAGCTAAATTATGAATAACAAAAATCATTGTGTATGCATCATGTATGGCTTTGAATAGTGTTTTCTTCATATTACTTGTTTTTTCGATAATTTAATTCTCAAGTGCATATCTTTTATCAATATTTTAATCATCTTCGACCTATTAGGAAATAAGAACTTAGCATTCCTTTTCAATTTTGCAAGATCGAGAATTATTTCTTTCATCCATATGACTTACAAATAGTTCTAACCAATAGGGTAACATCTTCAACACTCTCTTTGCTCCCACAGATGAGCAAATTATAAAGAGTTTATATTTTTCCTAGAATGGGAGCAGACTATTAGAAATGCTTTGGCAAGAGCGTAGATTTAACTTAAATACCTCTATATGCCTGTCACCACCTGGGATTCCACGGGTTGTTTGCCTACCTACATTTACAGAAGTAAGCATTCTGTTATTTTTATTTTTTTTTCAACGTTTATTTATTTTTGGGACAGAGAGAGACAGAGCATGAACGGGGGAGGGGCAGAGAGAGAGGGAGACACAGAATCGGCAACAGGCTCCAGGCTCTGAGCCATCAGCCCAGAGGATGACGCGGGGCTCGAACTCATGGACCGCGAGATCGTGACCTGGCTGAAGTCGGACGCTTAACCGACTGCGCCACCCAGGCGCCCCCGTTATTTTTATGCTACAAAATGAAAGTTTGTCCAAGGAAGTTAACTTGCTCCTCTGTAGGTTATTGTTAGTGTAAAACAAATGATTTATTTATACGCACTTTAGTATGCTGGGTTTGTAAACACAGCAGGGAATTTCTTGGATATTGATCTAAAGCAATAGGCATTTATAGCATAATATGGTGGTATTCCATAACCCTTTATCAAGGTCAGCTTTGTCATCTGGCAACTTAACTGAAGAACAAACAAAAATCTTTCAATACAAGTAAGAGTGTTACATTTTTACCTGCTTTTGCTTAAATCAGCAGTTTTTAATAACAAATATATCGGCTCTTGTTATCTAAGGAGTATCATCAGTCTGGACACATATATTTAAAATACTCAGGTGATATGAGCAATATCAGCCAGCATTGAAAGTAGACATGTGAATATTGTATTCACATGACAAATTGTTTTAAAGCTTCTGTAAGCAGATGCATTATTTGTCCAAATGTCAAAAAACCTTTCAGTTTGTCCCACAACCATGTATGGAGTGCTCCCTTTGTGTCTGGTACGGTACAGTATCTGGATATAACCATGAGGAAATATATAGTCCTTACCCCAGTGGAGCTCATCATATTCTGTTAGGGAGGAACTCTGCATGAAGTATACACCAAGTAAGGACAAGCTGAGCTTTTGGTTGTCTTGAAGTTATGAGCAGGTTGCCAGCAGGCTGGGGTATAAGGATTTCCAAATAGAGGAAATTGAGCAGCCATAACCATGGAGTAATGAAATAGCATGAACTGTTCAAAAAGAGAGAGATTTTCCTGTTAAAGAATCTTGACGGCATTTTGCAACCCTGACATAAAGATATGAGAAGGAAATGATGGGTAATTGGTACTGGAGGAGTAAACAGAGGCCAGTCACAACAGACCTTGTATGCTGTGCTGATTTCATGACACTTCCTCTCCATTCTGTACTTAGTATGCTAAGAACTTCCTGTCTTTTCTCATTTTATACTTTCAACAGCTCAGTATTATCTTAAAACTCGATATTATCTTCATTTGAGAGGTGAGAAAACTGAGGCAGAATGAAAGGAAGTGTGTCCGCAGTAACACCTCTTAAGGTACCCAACACTCTGACTCTTAATTTGGGATTTATTAAAAACACTTTAAAGTATCAGAATAACATGATTAAAATGTGTTTTGAAAGGTTATAATAACATTGTTGGGGTGCCTGGGTAGCTCAGTTGGATAAGTGTCAGACTTTGGCTCAGGTCATGATCTCATGGTTCATGAGTTTGAGCATTGGATCAGGCTCACTGTTATCGGCACAGAGCCTACTTTGGATCCTCTGTCCGCCCCCCCCCCCCCCTCTCTCTTTTCCCCTTTCCTGCTTGCACACACACTCTCTCTCTCAAAAATAGATTTAAAAAAGGATTAAAAAATAATAATAGTAAGTAAATAAAATTTTACAATAGCATTATAAAGAAGTGTTAAGGTCATAAATCAATTAAGTTAACAAACCAACATATTGGCAAAGAAAATTCCCTATAATCAGAAAATATTACAGTTTATAATTAATATCAGGAGGTTTAACATATAATGCTTTATATAGTAAATGTCATCCTTACATTAGAATTTGTATGGATGATTTCAAATTTTGTAGAGCATTTACCAAGTAATGTTCAAAATAAAAATAAATTATGTAGGACACAATAATTGAATAAGACAGTTCCTCTCTGCACCTCAGCAAGTGCCTAAGTATAGGATATCCCCATGGACTCCAAATATATCGTATTTAAAATATTTGTTAAATTTTAAAATGCCAGTTTACATTAAAAAATGCAAATAAATGTAAATGAACTGAATAGAAATATTTCTTGATGTATTGCTTTGTAAAGTCGTTTGGCACGTTTACTTCTTTAATTTCTTTCTTAATAATGCTAACAATGTATTGAAAGATTGCTAATTGTTACGTATTGTGCTAAGTGATTTACATTCATTGTCTTTCTAAATCCTTGCAACACTCCTTTTATTCCCATTTTATTCCCATTTTATTCTGATTTTATTCCCATTTTGCAGATGACTCAGAGCAGTTTAGCAACTTGAGCAAGATGACAAAACTAATCAGTGGCAGAGCTGGGATGGAAGCTTTTCTGTGACTTCAAAGCTTGTGAAGTTGGGGGTGGCGTCGTTGGCAATGCACTGTCTTTCTGTTTACTATAATTACCCATATATGCATATAAAATGATAACCAATCATATGTTGTGGTGGTGGTAGTTAATTTCAAGCATTTAACCTAGAATTGTAAGTAGTTTTTCTTCTAACTCTGGGCCAAAACGGAGTTACAGTTTTTGCATGCATGGGCATGTGTGTGTGTGTGTGTGTGTGTGTGTGTGTGTGTGTTCTCACACCAAGTGTCTCACAGTCAAATGACCTTTTGCACCTTATCGAAGGAATAATGTACAGTTTTCCAAATGGATAGAGGGCAGCCGCTAACTAACAGTTCTTGTTTCTTGAACATGTAATCCCGGTAATCTGCTACCAGAAAATTATCCCTTGTCTGTTATTTAATGATAGAATATTAATCTATTTTGCAACCTTTATCAAATATTTTATTTGGTTTGTATGGCTAGGTGCTTAATGATAATTCTTTCTTTTGTATTTGACTAAAAAAATCTCAAAACCATAAAAACACTGGACTTCTGTTAAATTCACAAATTCTTATTTTATTTTTATTTTTTTTAAGTTTTACTTAAAATCCAATTAGTCAGTATACAGTGTAATGTTAGTTTCACATTTACAATATAGTGTTTCAACACTTCATACAACACCAGTGATCATCACAGCAGTGTCTCTCCCATTCCTCCACCCACCTCTCCTCTGGTAACCATCAGTTTGTTCTTAGGAGTCTGTTTCTTAAAGAGAGAGCCAACCAAAAGTTCTTATTTTAAAATACTTTGGAAGAAAACTTCTATTCAAAGTAAATTCTTCGTAAGTACAAACCATGTAGAATATGCCTTCCACTTTTCATTGATATGTAGCACAAAATATGTCACACAATCGTTTCTGTTTACTATCCCAAGCAATTTAGAACAAAAATAAGTAATGTGTCTAGAAATATAATGGAGTTTTCCAGAGAAGCTCTTCTTTCCAGAAGAACTTCCAGAGAAGTTTTCCAGAGAAGTATTCCAGAGAAATATTAAGTGAACATCAGCAGGGTACTGTTTGCAACACAGACAATTGGGATATATTTCATTGTTGTGTTGGTTACCTGCAGTTGCATATTTTGTTTTGTTTTGTTTTATGGTGATGATGAATGATATTTGTATTAACCAGGAAGAAGAATTGCCTTTAATGAATCATTCGTGTGACTTTCTGCCAGGACTCTAATCTTAAAATTCCTGGACAGTGGGGATCCTGAGGAGCCTGGGGATCACTGAGCTAAAATTTTTATATAATGGAAGGTGCGCATAACCCCTCATCTCTTCACTTGTCAAGAAACAAAAGTTGCTGAGTCTTGGTAGTAGTTTGTGGAGAGTTTGCTGATTTAGGGTGAAAGACCTCTACACTGAATAAGTAATGTAAAACTAAAAAAAAACAAAAAAACAAAAAAAAAAACTAAGGAGAGAGAGAGAGAGAGAGAGAGAAAGAGAAGGAGAAGGAGAAGACGAAGAAGAGGAGGAGGGGGAAAGAAATCCTTTCTATTCCAGAGGAAAATTTTCAATCAGAATTTTGTAACAAAAACGAACTATAGTGACAATAGTCCCTTAAAATTAAACCTGGCAAGTTGACCCACAGAGTTGAGCAAACATCTAATGCTATTTCTCATGTATGGATTATTGTTTGAACAGGGTGTTGAAGTGTTATCAATGTCATACCTTTATTAAATACTGAATTTATTTTTAGAAGATATCAGCCAATAAAATTTCTGAGACGCCTTCCACAAATGAGAAATATCTTTGAGAATATATAAATATTTTATTTCACAATACCTTTCTGTAGTTACCACATGAGGGAAATTACTAGCCATAGAATTAGCAAAATATGTTGATCATAAATTGCTAGCTACAAATATGAAGATGTTTTTATATAAATATCATATGTGTATGTATATATATGTGTGTATGTAGTCTTATATATGACATGTTTAAAAGTCATTTTTGTGACTTTACATTTTAGATGCTATAAATAAAAGACTGTAAGTATTTTATTACATGGATAGTTACTTAGAATAAATATTTAAAAGGTAACTTTTACCACTGTAAGTATATACATCATTTCAGACAAATAATAAGAAAATAGGTATAAACTAAAATCCACCATTATAATAACCATTTAAATACAAATTCAGGGAATTGAAACCAACTTTTTTTCCTTATTACTAATTTTTTTAATTGCCATAGTTAAAATACAATGTCGCATTAGTTTCGTTTTGATAGGCTTTATTTTACTAACAAGTGTATATAACCAATGATTTTACATGTCCTACTTCATCTCCAAAGTCCCGTGCAGGCACATAGAATAATATATAAGATGAAAGAACTTGATTGTGTGTGGAAATTTTTTTTTAATAAAATAAAGCCCCAGAATACTATAACCAATATTATTCTAGGTACTTTTAAAAGCTGTTAGTTTAAAAAAAAAAAGCTGTTAGTTTAAAAACCATTTGAATTAATAGTTTGAATTCATTTGTATCAAAATTTATCTAAGTGATGACTGAAAATTACCAAAAATTCATTGCTGACTTTTGCGTTATCCTAATTAACAGATTGGTATCCCTAAGTTGTTTCTTATTTTAAATCATTTGGAGATTTATGATTTCTCCCTCGAAGAACTGCAATATACATTGCAAGCAGTAGTAAAAAAAAATGAAGTGTCATCTTAAGGTATATAAACTACATTACAAAGTTCTATGAGATATTTTAGCACTGTAATTTGAGAGAACTAAACTAGAAGTAAAGAAGCAAAGTTGCTTCCTAGAGGAAAATTTTAGATAATTGAGGGTTGTTATATTTGTTCATTAATCCAGAATTTAATGGATACCTGGAGACTGGGAAAAATAGTGGGGACATATTGGTTAGCAAAACCAAACATGACCTCCCAACCGTATAGAACTTACAGTCTAGTGGGGGAAATAGACATTCATCAAATAATTTTATAAACACATGTCAATTTCCAGCTCTGAAGTGCTGTCAAGAGGGATTTCCTAAATCCAGGAGAACACTTAATAGGTTGGATTGTATCAGAGAGGAGAAGAGAAGTTGGAAAAGATACACTAAGAGAAACAGTCACAATGATGTTTTAACTCAGTGCTAAAGGAGTTTAACACAGCTGAGGAATAAAATGGAGTACCAGATACACAGAGTAATGGGGATTGAATGTGGTGAGCCTGGAAAGATAGATGGAGGTCAGACAGTAAGTCATGTTAAGAATTTTGGTTCTTATTCTAAGAGTCATCAAAAGCCTATTTTTAACAGCTTTCATTAGATATAATTTGCATACAATAAAATTCACATATTTCAAGTGTATAATTCAGTGATTTTTAGTAAATTTACAGGTTTTGTAACCATCACCATAATTCAGTATTAAAACATTTTCTTACCCCAATGAGATCCGCCATGCCCAGTTACAGTCACTCTCCATTCCTACCCCTACACCTAGCCAAATACTAAGCTATTGTGTGTCTATATAGGATCATATAGGATTGTCTTTCTAAATATTTTATATAAATAGATTCATACAATGTGGGTCCTATGCATCTGGAATTTTCACTTAGCATAATGTTTTGGTTTTTTTTTTTTTTTAATGTTTATGTCTGAGAGAGTGTGAGTGGTGGAGGGGCTGAGGCGGGGGTGGGCAGAGGATTCCAACTGGGCTCTGTGCTGACAGCAGCAGACCTTATGTGGGGCTCAAACTCATAAACCATGAGATCATGACCTGAGCCAAAGTCAACTGACTGAGCCACCTAGGTGCCCCTATCATAAGGTTTTTTGAGGTTCATACTTGGCCCATCCATTTTTACAGGTTAATACTGTCCCCTTGTAAGTATTCCATTTTATGTGTTCATCAGTTGATGAACCTTTAGGTGTTTCTTTTTTTTTTTTTTTTTCCTGCATGAATAATGCTATTCTGAACATCCAGGTTTGAGAATTCATGGTGAGACAACTAAGAGTGGAGCTATTGGGTCATGTGGTAACTTTATATTTAACTCATTAAAAATTGCCAAACTGCTTTTCCAAAGTAGCTATTCCATTTTACATTTCTACCAACAAAGTATAAGAGTTCATTTTTCCACATCCTTGTCAACACTTGATATCACCTGTCTTTTTGATTATAGCCATTCTGACAGGTGTCAAGTGTTATCATAATATGGCTTTAATTTGTATTTCCTTAATGACTAATGAAAATGAACATCCTTTTATGCAACCTTGAGGAAATTTGACTTTTTGTTGAGGAGAAGGGGCTTGCAAAGGACAAATAAAAGAATTAGCCACACAGAAAGCCAGGAGAGTGTGTCATGGAAGCTAAGGAGAAAAGGAGAGAAAGATTAACAATGTTACCGAGAATCCAAGAAAGATGAGGACTGCGAACAGTACCTTCATGTGTCTAGGTGAGGGCATTGGTGGCTGTATCCATAACTCACTGGATAGAATGAGGTGGACTGAAACCAGACTGGGGAAGGTTGGAGCATGAGTGGAAGTTGAGGAAATGGATTAAAAGAATCTAGACAACTTTGTTTTGACATATTTGTCAAATATTTGACATATTCTTCCCTTTGACGAAGGGAAGAAGATAGATTCCTCACCAGGTGGAAAAGAATATAGGCTTGACATATAATTTTATTTTCATGGGAGAAAGTTGAGTTATTTAAAATCTGTTAGGAAAAAATCTAATAGAGAGGAAGACACTCGTTATATAAAAAAGAATGCATGGGGTGCTCAGTTGGTTAAGCATCTGACTCTTGATTTCAGCTCAGGTCATGATCTCATGGTTTGTGAGTTCAAGCCCCATATCAGGCTCTGCCCCGCTCTCATCCCCTCTCTTTCTCTCAAAAATAAATAAATGAACCTAAAAAGAGAAAGAATGGGTAATTTGTAGTATAATGAATTTATCCATTTATTTAGCACATACGAGATGCCTAAAATATGCATAGTGGAATATTTCTTGTTAGAACTGTGAATCAATTTGAGACCCTCTTTTTCACATAGGAATTTCTTGAGTATAAAATGATTAAATGAAATAATGTCAATGAAAAGTGTTCTTATAAAAAGTTCTGTATTTATGTTGGTTGACATATTGTTCATGCTGTCTAGTAAATGTCTTCTCTAACCAAAATATGTTTAAATCACTTGCTCTAACCTTTTCAGTCCTGCTGTTGCTCTGCTCGTGTCCTACAGCTTTCTGGTCCTACAGGGAAAAGCCTTATCTGAAATAACTCCCCGATATAGCCAAACAAGGAAAACGTTTTTTCCCACCTTACTCTTGAAAGTGACAGAAAAGGACTTAGTGGTGCCATTAATATCTCTTCAAGTCCTAACTTACATAAAAGTACTTTTGTTCATGATCTAGTGCCTTCATTTAGGAATCTGAATCACTTCCCTTGGTCCTTACTCTTCTATATTCAGAAAAGAAATTGAGCAGGTTGGGGATGGGGTGGGAATCAAGTTAAGTGAATGGTCGCCGTCTCCACTGCTGTTGGGAAGATGAGGGTGGCAGACAGTGCTCGTTTCCTCTTTAATAACAAATTCTTTCTTCTTTTTTTATTATCGTTTTTTAGGACAGCGGTACACCCCGCTTAAAATTTAAAACTCCATTTCCAGTGTAGGGAATGAGATGAATGAGATGTAAACAGAAGATTGCTAGAGCTTGCTGTAAGAGTTGGCTTTCCTTATTTAGATCGTGAGCATTCCACATTGCCTTTTTATTGCATGCCAGCAACGTGGATGTGAGGGCTGTAGTAGCAGCAACAGCAGCATCTTGCAACCACGAGGGAAAGGCCGGGGGCATCATCTGTAAATCCTGGAGCCAATGAACAAAGTATAGCAACTGCCCATCTGCAGAGTACTTTTTTTTTTCTTTTCTTTTTTCTTCTCTTGTTCTTTATTATTATTTTTTTTTTTGCATGAGGAAAGCAAAAACAAAAACCTTAAACCACTGTTTATTTGTTTTTCGTTTTTTTTTTTCCTACTTGCAGCCAAACAGACTCCAACTCAGGGGGACACAAACTTTTTCTGAAAAGTACTAGACAATAAGTATTTCACACATTACAGGCCATATTTTCTCTGTTGCAATTCCTCACCTTTGATATTTAGCACAATAGCAGCCATAGACCATCTGTAATCAGATGCAGCTATGTTCTATTTAAACTTTATTCATGAAAACAGTTGACTAGCCAGATTTGGCCCATGACCATTGACCCCTACTGTAACTGATAAAAGGTAGAATGTTATCCTAATTGTATTTATGTTCTAGTTAGTTACTGACATGGTTATTTCTAGGTGGCTGGATACTATGGAATAAAGTAAAAACTTCATATATGGCAAGAGGAGGGGAGAAGCAGAAGGCAAGCAAAAGCTGATCAGTTTCCGTCTCTGGCTAGGAGACAGCAGAATTTTAGGAGTAAGATTTAGGGAAGATCTTAAATTTTTCATTGAGCACCATATTCAGTAGTAATTACAAATTCATTGTACGCATTGTGTTGGTTTTTCTGTTTTGCCTAGTTGCTAGTATTAAAACAGGATTATTTAACTCCTTCTCTGTACCCATGTACAATATTTTGGGTCAATTACATGTTTGTGTGCTAACCTGGCAATCACAGTGCTATTTGTGATATTGTTTCCATGAGAAATGAAGCCCAAATTGCAAACAACTAAACCTCAAATTAACTTTTGGAACCAAATATTCATGAATTGATAACTCTCCTTGCATATAACTATTCATTATAAGCTAGATTTTCCCAGTGCATAAAAGTGACTCCTTGGGTATTAATTGGCCACTATAGTAAACTGCATTAATTTTCTCTTGGAACTAAAATATTATTTGGTGAATTAATGCCACATTGCACCATTGGCATCATACAGGTTTAGGGAATTCAATGTAGTTTTCATTTGTGCCTAACTTCCTAGGCAGTAGCTTACACATTGTGAAGCAGCAACTTTAAAATACAAGCTGCAATGTTAGCTGAAATTATTTAGCAGATTGTATTAAACTAAGTGCTTAGTTTGTAGTAAGATCTTGATTGAAGTAAACTAATAACTGATGACTGATATTGAGAACTTATTATTAAGCAATACGAATTTGTTAAGTTTATGCACTGTGAGAGAAAATATATTCAGAATACCTGGAGCAGATACATTTTCTTCACAGTGAGGTAACATTTTACACTTAAACATTTTATTTATTTTTTTTTAATTTTTTTTCAACGTTTTTATTTATTTTTGGGACAGAGAGAGACAGAGCATGAACGGGGGAGGGGCAGAGAGAGAGGGAGACACAGAATCGGAAACAGGCTCCAGGCTCCGAGCCATCAGCCCAGAGCCTGACGCGGGGCTCGAACTCACGGACCGCGAGATCGTGACCTGGCTGAAGTTGGACGCTTAACCGACTGCGCCACCCAGGCGCCCCCACACTTAAACATTTTAAATGAATAAGTTTAGTGAGATACTTCAGGTCTTACTTTTCTTCTCCACTTCTTTATCCCATTCTTCCTTCCTTCCTTCCCCTTCCCTTCTTTCCTTTTCCCCTTCTGGAATAGTTCAACTTATAATAGAATGGGATTAAAATCAAAATTAATTGTGAGGAACACTACCGGAATGATGATTTGGGGAAAAAAAGTAAAAAATAAAATGGACAAAACCACAAATGGGGAACACTTTTTGGAAAAAATATTAATTTCAGATAACATTTTAGAAAGTAGGATGGTTTGAATACATGAGAGCTTAGGCCTGGAGAAAAATAGAGTCAAAAACAATTCATACCAGAGTAGAAGATGCAAAGAGGAGGGGGCTCCTGGGTGGTTCAGTCGGTTGAGCATCCCATGTCGGGCTCTGTGCTGACAGCTCAGAGCCTGGAGCCTGCTTTGGATTCTGTATCTCCTTCTCTCTCTGTTCCACCCCTGCTCGTGCTCTCTCTCTCAAAAATAAATAATGATTTAAAAAAATTCTTTTAAAAAGATACAAAGAGGAGAGAGAATAAAAAGAAATTGTAAAGTAGGAAACCATGAAGTTGATAGCAGTCAGAATATAATGGACTTAGCTATTCTCTTCAATCATTATCGAGAACTTTGAGATAGAATAAAAGAATGGTGCCCTATGAAATTATCAATCTTATGTTTGCTGCATTGGGTTTTGTGTTGTATGACTTTAAGCATATGTATATATCATTCTATAAATGGGTATATCCTCAATTATATATCTTATAATGAAGTGGCTTTCAAAAAAATTTCAATTTATTTATTAATAGTAATCCACAGAAGCATATTGTATATCTTTACTTTGGTACATTCATACACGAACACTCACATGTGAAACATTTTATGAAACTATATCATCACATGCAAAGAACACTCAATTTTTATTCTCTTTCATTAATTTTAAGAAACTTTGGTAGCAATACATTATATTGATTTTACAATGATGAAAAATGGCAATATACTGGAAAAAGATTTGGAAGCTCTAAATGCAGTGAGGTCTCACAGTAAGCAAACAGCGGCAGTCAGTAATGCAAGTTTTATTCTAATGGAAAATAGGATTTATTTTGAATGTGTATAACTAACACACTGCTATCAGGCAAAACTGATGTCACTTCTTTCTTTAATATGCTTCTTATCGACAATGTTCCTCTTAGTAAACAACCAACATGTTTAAATACATGCTCTACTGCTCCTGAAGAGTAAACCAAATGTGAACTTCCAGAATATTGTTATAATATACTGAATAATTTAAATATTGTGTAGATATTTAGGAGAGGAACTAATGAGCTTGCTTTGCACATAATCATATATGTGAATTTATATAAATATTAGTATATTTTATTATATAATTTAAGAACAGTCACATGATGTGATGATATTATGCAATAGTATATAAACTAAACTTATTTATCTAAATAAGAGATTACACTCATACACATATTGCAAGAAAATATAGTTACAGTAATCAAACATAAATATCAAACAAAATAATTTAGACAGTCTTTATTTAAAATAAATTAATAGAAATAATATTCATGTTGTAAAGAAGTTAGATAGCTATGAAAATTATAATTTAAGATATTTATAACATAAGCATTTGGACTAAGTTAACATCTCAAAAATTGTCAACTGGTATTACAGTATTTTTCTGATTGAAATACAACACAATTCTCTATTTATAATAAAACATATTCCAATACCAAAGAAAATATACACAACTGAAATGTTGCTTTGATGACATGTATGGGAGGTTTTTGTCATTAGCCAATGTGTGTGTATAAATATGTAAATATAGATATTCTATATGTATTCTATTTAGGTTCATTTTCGTTCTTAAAAAGATCTAGTTGTGAGCCATAGTCACATTGTTGGCCTTGTAAATAAACTAGTCTTTTGCTATGGATTCATGAAAAATTAGTGATAGAACCAGATTACCTGATAGACCATGTGTGATGATGGCTTTAAAAAAATATCATTCAAAATATTTGTTTTTTTCCCACCCAAAATAGAGACATTGCTTCATCTGTATTTTGCTCTCAATTCAATATATATTATGATATTTTGAAAAAGAAATGTATTGTTGGTCCCCTTCCCATTTGGGTAGTTTTTTTTCAGTTTTTACAGTAGTATGTTCCTTCTAAATGGCTTAAATTAATGTCGTTCTGTCTAGCTGGTACATATAAAATAATATAAATTCTAGAAATTGGTCATTTCTAAATTATAGAAATTGAATAAAAACTCTCAATATAATATATATCAGCATTTATTATGGAGAGCACTGGAATTTCACCTTGAAATGGCAATTTATGTTCTCCCCAAAGCTGCAAAGAAATTGTTCTCAAACTCAGCTGTATGTTAGCTTCATCTGAGAAGCATTTGAAACATACTGATGCCTGACTCCGACGTTATTCTTAAGTGAATCCCAGGCATCAGTAAATCTAATACAGACAAAAAATTATAGGATAATAATACATAATATATTGTTTTGAGATCTTACCATGTACCAGGAATGGTTTTCAGTATTTAATATGTATTTATATATAAAATTTCTAGAACAATTCTATTTATAAAGTATCCAATCTGATTATAGCTATTTTATTTTATTTTTTAATTTTTATTTATTTGAGAGAGAGAGGGAGAGACAGAGAATCTGAAGTGGGCTCTGTGCTTACAGCAGCAAGCCCGATGCAGGGCTCGAACTCACAAACTGTGAGATCATGGCCTGAGCCGTAGTCAGGTGCTCAACAGACTGAGCCACCCAGGTGCCCCAAGATTATAGTTATTTTAAAGTTGAGAAAGCTGAGGCACAGGGAAGTTCAGTTCCTTGCTCAAGGTTGCACAGTTTTCAAATAAACAATGAAACTCATGAGCAAATCCAGTAGACGAGTTCACTGGGACTGTGCCCTTCACTCCTACACTGCCACTTCTCTAAATTTCCTGCCTTCAAGGAGCATCAGAGTACCAGAGGAGACGTTTAAAAAACTATGAAATAACTAAATGTTATATCGTGTAGTACTGTCAACAAGGGAACTAGTATTTTAGGGAAAAAAGTAATAATTCTGTATTAGCTGAAACAGAGGAAGAATGATTCAGTAAGTTGTCACTTACTGGTGGAGGCCATTAGAGAGAAGTCATGGGCCCAGTCTTGAACCTGGCTCTGTTGTTATTTAGTTGATATAAAGTTCTCTCTTGCAGATTATAGACTTGATGACAATATTCCTGATACTTAGGTTAAATATGTAGTTATAGCAGTCAAACACTGAATTAGAACTGATTTTTTTTAAGCAGTGATAGTTTTTGTATGGTTTGCTCTTTACTGCCTCCCAAGAACTTACTAGCACATGCTTCGTATCTTATGTAGGCTATTGTACTTACTTGTGTATTCAGAATGTGCATATTCACATTTTAACTCATTTTCTACATTAAAATCTCCTTGAAAGTGAGAACTTGAGCCTCATAATCTTTGCAATCTGAACAATTCTTTGTTTATACTCTATTCAGTCATGAAAATTTTTATGTTGAATTTATAAATGAATGAAACTCTCATCAGAAATCAATGACAATGTTGTTAGAGTGATCTTACCTTCTGGACATTTTAGTATAACAGTGAAGGGTACTTAAGACTAATCCTAGAATACTTTTAAAAGACATTGCTACTCAGAATGATAATATATGATAAGTAGCTTGTCCCAGAAAGAAAACCATCAAGGAGACTGCAAAGAAAAAGAAATGCTTCTTTCATCAAGAAAGTTTTGCTCAGAAAAAAGATGTCAGCTGAGCAACAACAACAAAAAAGTCCTTGCTGTCGTAGTTGTACATCTGACACAAACTCCTCCCGCTCCTCATAGGCCACTGACTTGTGGCTGCACTTGGCCTTGCAATAGCCAGTCTGCACTTTGCGTGTCACTATCTTAAATATTTAAGTTATAATACATTTATTTAGTACTCATTTCCTTTTATGAAGCAATGACTCCAAGTGAGTTTTAACAATGAAGACATTTAGCCTATTCAGCCCATGTAACCTCACCTACCTGTTTTTCACCTGCAGGCACTAGTCTGCTCTGAAATATTTTATTCTCCTCAGAGGATTCATATTAAATACTGGCTTACCAGCAGTTTCATTGCAGCATAATTTATAAGAGAAACAGATGGGAAAGGCCCATGCTTATTGACAAGGGTCTGGTCAGATACATCCTAGTACATCTGTATAATGGAACACGACACAGTTGAAAGAGCTGTGCAGAGCTGAATGTGTTCAATAATACAATTTTTAAAATGAAGTATAAATGAAAACATCAAGGTTTTGAACTGGGCCATTAGAATGCCATTCATGTAAAAAATGCATATACTTGTACATACCTAGGCTGCTTCTGGAAGGGTATCAAAGACTGCTAAGCATGGTTGCTTTAGGGGAGGGTAACTGTGTCATGGGATCAGATTGGGAGGGAGTCTTTCTTTGTGCTATACACTATTATACTTTTTGAATTTTGTAGGATATACATGAATTCGCTCTTTTTTACAAAAATAGTAATTAAACAAATCTCTACTCAGTTTGATCACTTCTGGTATCTGCAGGTTCTAGGACTATTGCCTGTGGAGCAGGTCCCTAAGGGCCTCTTCATCATTATGTCACATCGTGGAATCTTAGCAAATTTAAATGAATGAATGCTCAGCTTTCCTCCTTCTAGCATCTACTCACTCCCACCTGGAATGATTGTTCTGTAGTTGAAAACAGATGAGAATTACAACTTAAAATCATGAGATTCGATCTAAAATCTGCCCCTTCCTGATTGCATTCTACTTAATTTCTGAAACCCACCTTCTTCATGAATAAAATAGAAACTACCTAGTTCACAGAGTTTTGGTAGGGAAGAAAGAAGGTTATACACATATATTATTATATAAGGAAGATTATTTATGTGACCACTGCAAACTGTAAGGATTTGTAGAAATGCCACAATGCCCTGCAGATAGTAAATGGCAAACAAATACGTGTTGAATAGAACTGAACTACAGGCGGTCCCCATTTACAATGGTTTGACTTACAATGTTTTGACTTCCCTTTTTTTTTAACTTTACAGAGGTACAAAAGTGAGACATACTTACTAGAAACTGTACTCCAATTTTTGAATTTTGATCTTTTCCTCTCTTGTGATACTGGTCAGCGGCCCCCTGCTGCAGCTCCCATTCAGTCATGCGACCACAAGGGTGAACAACTGCTATTCTGTTTTTCACTTTCAGTACAGTGTTAACTAAATTATATGAGATACTCGGTAGTTGATTATAGGCTAGGCTTTGTGTTAGATAATTTTGCTCAAGTGTAGGCTAATACAAGTGTTCTGAGCACATTTAAGGTAGGCTGAGCTAAGCTATGATGTTTGGTAGGTTACGTGTATTTAGTGCATTTTCAACTTACAATATTTTCAAGTTAGATGGATAAAATGTCTGACTCAATATCAAGGGCTCTTTAACCTTTCTGAATTGTTATATTAGGTCATCATTTACTTACTCCTTTGTAGGTGTGACTGGTCTGAATGATACAGCTAGTTCTGGGAAGCTGCCTAATGTATACCTACCGTTTATATAATATTTTATTTTATTTATATGAAGAATTACAATTCCACTCTAATTATATGAAAATTCAAATGCACCAGGAATTACAAATTAACCCTTCATCAATTAACATTTTAGAGGTTTGCAGGAGTCCCAATATGTGTTTAGGACCAATAGCCACAGTAGCTTTCTACACAGCCGTTTCCCTTAAAGCATTTTACATAGAGATTTTGCCAAGAAGTGCTAATTCCCATGGTAATTAATTAAACATGCAAACAATTGGTTGTTAATCATCTGATGATAACAGAGAAAAAATTTTATTCTCAGCAAGATTTTTTGTCAGATCATTTTTACAAAGATGCTGTGACTCTTGCTTTAAAAAACAAGGCCATTCTCAGTTGTTCAAATAGTGGAGTAGTGACTTTTGTTGATCCTGTTATGCATTTTATCATCCTACTGAAAATGTATTGACTTGACTTACAGATCTACTTGACTTGGATACCAATCCAGATGCTTTCTTTTCCTGTGCTGTCAATTCAACATCAAATTCACTTATTCGCAGAACTTTTAGATCTTATTTTTAGCTCTTAGTCAAGTTGTCTTTTTAATAATTGTTTTGAAATATGTTTAGAAATCCATTCTATGATGTATCTTATTTGTGATATTGTATATTTTACATTTCAAATAAAACATCACCATCCTAATTGGTGTGTTGAATAAGATAGCAATGCAATTTATGTAATTTAATTTTGAAAAAGATTAACTTATTTTTTTCAACTACTTACAGACTTTATGTTTGTTTTAGTCATAGATCATGCTTCTATCCAACCAAAAGTAATTTGACAGACATCTATTGCAAATGGATTGTTTGTAATTGCTGCAGACTCAATTGCCCCTAGTCCCTGTGCTTTTTCTTTCACATAAAATTTTATATTTACTGCTCACAATATTATTAGTGACTCTATTTTTTTCTGAGCCAGGAAGAAATTGAAGTTTAGTGAAATCACATGTTAGAATTTTGTATGTATTCTAACTTACCCTAAAAGTGGAATTGATACGTTACATGATACTCCACAGAATCATATATACTTGTGGCCTAGTGTTTGTTATTGAAATAAATTTCTCTATATTTTTATATGTTTGTCCTACAGTGTAAAAATGAAACATCTGTGAGGAAGAGTGAAAAAGCTAAAAGTTGTGTTATAAAATACTAAGCTCCTAATAATACACATATTTGTTATTTCAAGGGATTGTTAAAAATGAATTCCATACTGGATAGCAACAAAGCATTAAGTAAAGACTATTATTCTATGTTAGATATGCATTTGACTGTGTTCTAAAAATATCTTCATTTTCACTTTTTGTATTTACCTAATGGAAATCTAACAAAAGTCAGTAGATTTAACAACTTGAGATGAATGGTAAAAGGTCATATCATGCTTATTGACCCATCCTACCTCATTGTATTGTTTAGAAATACAAATATTATTTTTTCACCCACCCTTCTTAAAGTTTTTCTTTTTCTTTTTTTTCTTTAATTTTTTTCAACGTTTATTTATTTTTGGGACAGAGAGAGACAGAGCATGAACGGGGGAGGGGCAGAGAGAGAGGGAGACACAGAATCGGAAACAGGCTCCAGGCTCTGAGCCATCAGCCCAGAGCCTGACGTGGGGCTCCAACTCACGGACTGTGAGATCGTGACCTGGCTGAAGTCGGATGCTTAACCGACTGCGCCACCCAGGCGCCCCTTCTTTTTCTTTTTTTAATGTTTATTTATTCCTGAGAGAGAGATTGAGAGCGTGAGTGGGAGAGGGGCAGAGAAAGAGGGAGACACAGAATCCGAAGCAGACTCCAGACTGAATTGTCAGCACAGAGCCCGATACAGGGATCGAACCCACAAACTGCAGGATCATGACCTGAGCCGATGTCGGATACTCAACCGACTGAGCCACCCGGGCGCCCCAATTTCACCCACCATTCTTTATTGAAATTCATTGAGAACATTTAACTATAGTAAAAATAATTTTTAGTACAAATAAATTACTTTTTAAATTCAAAATCAAATTCACTAGCTTCATTGAAGTTCTACCACACACACACACACACACACACACACACACACACACACACGTTTCTTCCAAATGTATATTGGAGATTTTTTTTTTCTGTAAGACATTGCATTTTGAGTCCTAATTAAGATAAAAATTCCTTGACTCTATGCTATTTCAACATAAAGTCTGATAGATCACATTATTAAACTATCCTACCACTAACCTTTATTCATAGACTTCATTAAAATTCCAGTAAGTCTATTTATATATTTTTAATATGTGTATTAGTTTTCTATGGCTACTATAAAAACTACCACAAAAAACCTTAAAGCAACACCCATTCATTATTTTCTAGTTCTGTGGGTCAGAAGTCTAGGTGCAATGGGGCTCAGCTGGGTTCTCGATTGCCAGCTTCACTGGCTGAAATCAGGTCATTAGCTGGGCTGTACTCTTATCTGGAGTTCCGGGGAAGATCCACTTCCAAGTTCATCCATGTTGTTATCAGAATTCAAAGCTTTTGAACTGGTGGAATTGTGGCCTCCATTTCCCTTCCTATGTGAACCAGGGTCAGTCTTTGATCCATAAGTCTGCCTCCATATTTTTCATATTTCTCCTGTGGCTCCTCCAGCAATGGGAAGTTGATTTTCTTTCATGTTTCAAATCTCTCTGACTCCTCCTTCTGCGGCATCTCTCTGACCCTGGCTGGAGAAATTCCTCTGCTCCTAAGGGCTGATGTGATTAGATTAGGCCCCCTGGCAAGGATCCAGAATAATATCTTTATCGTGAGGTCTGTAACCTTAATTACATCTGCAGTGTCCCTTTTGCCATGTAATTGCATATTCACATGTTCCAGAAATTAGAATATGGACATCTTTAGAGTGCCATTTGCCTATTATACAATGTTTTTAAATTGTCTTTTCCCCCCTTTCATGCTGGAAAATTTTTCCATGCATATAGGTAAATTTAATATTTTAGTGGGAAAAAATGGAGCCCTTATGAATATTTTTCCCCTTGTAATTTAACTATGTTTGTTGTACTTGAATTTTAATTAGACATTGATTAAGATAAAAAATCATGCACAAGGGCATGAAGCTCAAAATCTGTAAAATGTTGATTGGTTCAGGTCTGTACATAAACCTACCATTCTTACTGATTATTTTTAAATTCAAAGCCTTTGGGCACCTGGGTGGCTCAGTCGGCTGGACGTCCAACTTCGGCTCAGGTCATGATCCCACAGTTTGTGATTTCAAGCCCTGCATCGGGCTCTATGCTGACAGCTCAGAACCTGGAGCCTGCTTCAGATTTGGTGTCTCCCTCTCTCTCTGCCCCTCTCTCATTCACTCTGTGTCTCTGTCTCTCTGTCTCTCTCTCTCTCTCTCTCTCTCTTCCTCAAAAATAAATAAACATTACAAAATAAATAAATAAATAATAAATTCAAAGCCTTACACTAATAACTGCAGCCCACAGATTTTACCTTTTGGCCTGTTATTAGACTTTTGATTTCCTTTTGCATCAACTTTATCAACTTTGTTCTTATGTTGTTAAGATTTTCCATTTGAGCCTCAGAAAGCATTTTCTGAATTTCCTAAGATTGTCTTTCACTGTCAATTGTTTGGACTCCATATGTGTCCCCCGTAAGTCCTGAGACTTTTTAGGGGCAAAGAAAAGTTTCTTCAGTTGAAATTAATTTTTATATTTTAGAATTGCTAGAAACTTAGGTGAGATATGAATCTGTTAATCATTTGTTAGAAACCCTATTAAAAATTCATATGTAGAAGCTCCCTTCTTTGTAGTATTTGTTTGCCCACATTTTCCAATTTAATAAATTTACTATTGTTGGTTACTATTTATTAGCTTCTCATCAATTCCAATTACAATAGATTTTGTTTCACTTTGCTAATTACAAAAATATAATTTAAATGTCATCACACCTAATTGGGTCTTAAGTATGTATATAATTTAGTTGCATACATTTCTTTCCAAAATGAACTTCAGACTGTAGTTAATTGGGTATTTTGGTGTAAGAGTGAGTGTATTAGTGAAATTGTTACAATGTGATTAATTTAGATCAAACCTAATAATCCTAGTAATCATTGTGTCTTAAGATTAAAGAGCCTGATGTCATTTCAATTTTACTTTTACATATAACTTTGTCTGAAAATAGTGATCCTGTTAGAATCTGACTAGCTTAGAGATGGTTTTGTTTATGAGCTGTAGATCTTTATGTCTAAAATATTGAAACTCAAGGGAAAATATTATCAATTCTCCTGTACCAAAATGTTGTACTTGAAGGACGTAAGACAGACAAAGATATTTCCTATCATGCAATTTATCTATTCTCAAGGGCCATGTGCTAATACTTCTAGCTCTGACCCTCTTAAATGTGTGACTCGATATAGTATCGGCAAGGGACACATTTTTAAAAAGGAAATGTACAGAAAATCAGGAGTATAGTCATTCACAGATGACTCCATGCACAAAAGAGGGAAAATACATTGTAGTACAGTTACTTTTAATGCTGTGATAAAAATACTATATATTACAAATGTATTTTTGACATCTCCCCCCCATCCTCAGTTACCATAAATTTATTGGTAAAAGTTCTTTTCCAGGATGAAATAATGAATATAATTTTAATGTGTAACCTGCAGAAATCAAATCTCATTCTATACTTAGATATTGCTGTGACATGTCAGAAACTAAATGAGGCACATCTATATCCCCCACGTCTCCTCCATTCCTTGAGGAATTCGGTGTCTCTTCGCCTTACTATTTAGGATACAAACTAAGCAAAATGTGCTACACTTCGCTTGACATTGAAAATCACATTCAGCTATCTATGTTGTTTGAAAAGGACCTAGATGGCATCTCCTAGCTCTGTACCTGTTTTCCAGTACATGTATTTCCAAATGGCACACGTCATATCCTAAACCCTGATCAGAGGCTGGCAGCCTTACTGACTAATTCCGTGTTATTGACTATTGTAGTATTCTTACCTGTGCTCCATTCTATTTTATACTAAAGTTTACATACAGATTTTTCGGAATGATCTTAAGTAAATTAGGTTATTGGAAATTTTTTGCTAAGTAGATTTGCACCTCAAAATTCGTTGGGGTTTGTGTTTCCCCGGGCTATAGCTTGCGGAAGCAGCCTCTCGAACATCCCAGGCGGCTGAAAATATGCTAAGCATGTTCTGGATGGATAGACAAATCACTTTAGAAACAAATTCTTCTTTACTGCATATATTCAGGTTTTAAAAGTCATGGCAAAAATAAGAGTTCTTATTAGAAATTTGTTTCATTGGAAACATATCAGAAACACATTTAGTCTGTAAACACAGTCTGTTGAGTACTTCAGCTGCATCGCCCTAAAGGGAGAGTTGTTCCACTTAATCTGCCCTAGTTATGCTTCTGTTAGTAATCTGAGAGGAAATGGGAATCATGCATCATCCATGTGCTTCCCTCAAAATCGCCAAGCCGGAAAGAAGTGAAAAATGTGTTTCCTAGACATTGATACAAGAAAATATTAAGAAGTAGAAGAAACAAAATGAAGTCAAAGGGATAAACATCAGAAGCCTGCTTAAACAGCCCTGGCCCCATATAATTGCTTTTCTGTCAGCAAGATTATTAACAATTTTAGACATCTGAAAATTAAATTAACAGCCTGAAAATATTTTACAGAATGAGATAGAGCATGATACATGAAACATAATGACCCCACTGAAATTCAGCCAAGCCAGTGCAGCTACTCATTTAGACAGAGGAGACAACTAGTTAATCATCACCGAGCAAATTAGACAGAGCAAATTAGTTTGCTACATTCCACAGTGTTAGCTACCAAAAAGAGTATATGCCACTAATTAGAATGAAAGGGCTCTAAGCATATTATTATCTATATAGAAAGAGAGAGCAAAACCATGGTTTGAATTACTTCTATCAAAGCTTGAAACCTAGGTTACGTACGTAGAAATTACATGTGCAAGCGTCTGCGTGTGTGTATGTTCACCCACGTATTGAAGTGGCGGCAGCTTTAGCGTTCTCCTGCATCTTGACCTAATGAAGTGTAAAAAATTTTTCCCAAGGTTAATTGGAATTCTTTGGGAATACACACACATACACACATGCACACACACACACACACACACACACACACAGTTAAAATATAAAAACATTTCTAAAAGCTGCTGTCCCTTTAATTGAACACTGAAGTAGCCATTTGTATTCCACAATATTAAAGTACTTTTTTCTTTTAAAAAGTGTATTGCCATTGCATGTGAAGTAAATATTTGGACTTAGTTTATCACTGGAGATTAATCTGAAATCATATTTTGTAGCCTTAATTAGCATTCATTTGCTTAATTGTCATTCTCAGCCCCATCATTTCCATTTTTCACTAACTTGAACAATGCTATCTTCTGCTGTTTGCACTTTAATTTAAATTTCTATTAAGGTTTATGAACAGTAATAAGGTCCTATTTGAATATTCATTAGCTTCTGAATTGTGAGCTATGAAAAGGTGCTTTCTTTTACCTTAATGAAACTGGCACAGCATGGGACTGATCGGTTGTGACATTTGATTTGAGGCATCCAGTGAATTTTCTCATTGTTTATTGACATGTCTTGTCCAAACAGCTCCCTCGCAAGTGAGCGGAGTGATGAAGGAAAGGGTGCTGCAGCGGAGTGTGGAACTTTCCTGGCAGGAGCCCGAGCATCCCAATGGAGTCATCACAGAATATGAAATCAAGTATTACGAGAAAGTAAGTGCTAAGAGCAGCTGAAATGTGCAGCCAATGTGTCTCATGTCGTCCTACTGCAGTGTAGACTAAACTTGGTCATTATGCCAACTGTTTGGAGCTATTTGGAAATGCGGAGTGAATTTTAGCCATTTTTAATGACCATCTTCCTGCATCTAGGGTTCATCATTATAATGACGATTTCTGTGTATTAAGTACCTGTGTTACACAAAGGAAAATATTCCACTGGCAGTATATTTGTTCAATTTTTGATACATAATTAGCTGCAGGATGTTTTAGTACCACAGAAACCACACAGCCCAATGCATTTTTTTTTTCAAAAAACAGTTCTTTTAGGATCTCTAGGCCCTTAATGATTTCTTATGTCTATGGATTTCTTAAGTACATGGTTTCAGTGATAATGATGGTGGCTTCAAGTAATTTAGTAATTTGAAAACATACGAATATTTTCTGTAATAAATAATGTAGTTTCTCTAAATTGCAGAAGCAAATGATGATATTCCACTCCCTTTAATTCCTCCTGGAATTTATTCCACATATGTTATACTAATCATATCAACCACTTCTTCGCACTCCCTTCTCCATGAAAAATAGGATGGCTGAAACCCAAGCACTGCCCTTTAATCTCTCCAAAATGGCTGAATTTTAGTAGAGATCTAACTGAGTGGTATGAGTGGATTTATTTCTGACCCATTCAAAGGGGGCTGGGCACCCTTTTCACAAATTATTACCTATGCTCCACCTCATAGAAAGACCTGGTTTAGGGGCGCCTGGGTGGCGCAGTCGGTTAAGCGTCCGACTTCAGCCAGATCACGATCTCGCGCTCCGTGAGTTCGAGCCCCGCATCAGGCTCTGGGCTGATGGCTCAGAGCCTGGAGCCTGTTTCCGATTCTGTGTCTCCCTCTCTCTCTGACCCTCCCCCGTTCATGCTCTGTCTCTCTCTGCCCCAAAAATAATAAACGTTAAAAAAAAAAAAATTTAATAAAAAAAAAAAAAGAAAGACCTGGTTCAAGGTTTGAAGCACAGAAACTATTATTATTACTAATATTACTATTAGTAATTAATAATTATTAATATTAGCAATTATTAGTAATATCAGTATATTATTAATACAGTGTTACTTATTGACTTAAATAAGTTAGCTAAAATGCCATAGTACGCATAACCTTTTTAACCATTTAGACAGAATTCCAAAATAGGATCCTAAAGGCTTTGGAAAAACTTGGGGGCTGAATTGACTTTATCGAATAATTTAAATGCATACAGTGCATTGGCAATAGATATTTTTTTCCCTTTGAAGAAAATATAGCTTAAGATTAGTTTCAATGTTCAGATTAAGTTTCCAGTATTTTTGCTTATTATTTTCATTATGCATTCATGACTTCCATGGCCAAACTGACATTTTAAATACCTTATTTTTGTACCAGGGAATACATTTTGTACCCCATCAAATGTGTTTCTGAGGGAATCATTGTTTTTAACGTTTGTTTTGTTATATCTGTTTTCCAGTAAACACTAACAGTTGTATTCTCTCCTGAAATTTCATCAGATTTCAAAAGCAGTAAAGTACATTTTAAAAATATGTTAGGTGGTAAATGAAAGTAAGGTTTCTCACAATGCGACAAAATATTTTGCAAATCCTTGCTTGGGGGCAAATTTGTTCAAATAGTTTCTCTTCTATTTTTCATGACAAAAACGGACTGTATCTACATTTGCTGAACTTACATATTAGGCAATTATTACAACAGAATAATAGTATTGCATTGTAACGTATGTAAGCATGGGATCTCTATATGTCATTATGTCATATAATATCAGTTATGCCTAGTTCTTCTATTTGAGATAAATATATATTTATAATACCAACAGTCATTTTTATAAATGATTATAATTAAGACAATCACAAATCGGCCTCACTGAATACAGTGCACATTTATTTATACTTTTGCAAATATCAGTGTAAAGGCAAATCAAACAACCAGACTGACATTTTCAGATTTCAATGAATAGTTTTATTGTAAACAACTATTTATTATAGAACAAATAAGAAACTGTCTAAAATTGTATATTTTGATGGCTAGTTTTTATAGCTTTTTAAATAAAAAGCCCATTAGAGTCATATCAATTAAGCTTTAATTTTTTTTAATTTCATGAAAGTTTTGATGGAGTTTTTTATATTCTTGAATTTTTATACTTATTTCATTCTTAACTTATCATATATAATATGTAAAGACATTTTTAAACTCTGCAAGCCTCAGTTTTCATATCTGGAAAATGAGGAACTTGAACTGAGAAATGTTTAAAATATTATCAAACCATAAATTTTATAATACTTTAACTTTTATACTGATAGTTTTAATTTAAAATATTCCATTAAGTACTATTTTGTAAAAGTTTATTCGGTGAGAAATGTAGTTTTTAATGAAAGCAATTGATATGTCAGTATGGTGGTGGTATGCATTAAATTTCTTGAGTTAATAGCTTTCTTCATTTTTCACACATGGCCTTTTGCTTGCTAAATAACATTCAGGAAAAATATTAAAAGAACTACATTATGAAGGGAAGACCTCTACTAACCCATAGATTTTATAAGTGTACCCAGGTTTTGGTCAATAGGACTTTTGATTATATTTATGGCTAAATAGTTCTTGCCACTGTGCCCTCTACCTACAAAGCAAAAGCTCAAAAACATATAAATGGTCTAACAAAATTATTTCTCTTTGAAACTTATAGAACAAAGGCATGTGTTCACATTTACATTTTATATTATCTCAGAAACAACTCAATGTTACAATATTCCACAGGGCACAATGTAGCCTTTATAAAAACAATGCAGTAAGTTGAAATAAATTGCAAGAATTGCCTGTCAAATTGCCTGGTTGCAATTACAATTAAATATTCCCTGAATATATTGTTTCTAGGATCAAAGGGAACGGACCTATTCGACAGTAAAAACCAAGTCCACTTCAGCTTCCATTAATAACCTGAAGCCAGGAACAGTGTATGTTTTCCAGATTCGGGCTTTTACTGCTGCTGGTTATGGAAATTACAGCCCCAGACTTGATGTTGCTACACTAGAGGAAGCTACAGGTAAAATGTTTGAAGGTAATTACCACCTTTGGTTTGGATTCTTACTCTCTATACCTCTGTCATATTTTTTTCCAATATTGAGGGTGATGATTTGGTTCAAGATTATTTTTATATTTAAAGGTGAATATATGTGCATAAATATGTCCTTTGTAAAGGTTAGACAGAATAACGATTGAAAATTCAATGTTTTGTTTCTCAGTGTTAGAATTTTTTAATTTATATTAGTCTCTTTAATACATACTGGGTTTATTTGGAAAAGATGACGTTAGAAATAGAAACAGCACTTGTTCAATTGGGTATTGACACAAGCTGTTTTTGTAGAATCCAAAGCAGTATTATTCTGGTTGTGTCAGTCAAAGGTGCTCCTTCACAGAAACCCCCAAATGAAGCCAGGATATACACAGGATGGGCCAGAGAAAGATGCATCTATAAAAATCCGTGTTAATTTAAGCTCCTTGCCTGTTAGCAATGATTTCAAAAGTTGCAGTTGAGAAAGAAGATCTTAGAAACTGTATTTATTGTTATTTTTATCATCTCTTTTTATCTCTTATAAATGCTTCAAGCATACTAAAGAATATATTCAAAGTATATGTGAAATACTAATAATTGAAATGAATATCTCTGTATCAACCACTGATCTTAAAAACACAACATCACCAGTATCCTGAATTATCATTTTTTTGCTTTATAATTCAGCAGAAGATAACAAAAATGCATGTGTCTATGGTGTATCACAAATAGGCAGATGTCTGTTGGAATGCATGTCCAGAGTGCAAGTTCAGAACAGCTCGAGTACTGCTCTGGTTGTTTCTCACTTAGCTGAGATCTTGGGGTGTGTTTCTGTCTTTCGGAGTTCTTGATTTCTCCTGATGTTACTGTTCAGGCACAGGGTTCCCCCAACTGTTACCTTCTCATCTCCTTGCCGGTGTAGTGTTCCCACAAGGATCTCTCTCTCTCTATTTTTTAAATGTCTACTTATTTATTTTGAGAGAGAGACAGAGAGAATGCACGTGCACTTGTAGGAGGGCCAGAGAGAGAGGGAAAGAATTCCAAACAGGCTCCGCCGCACTGTCAGCACAAAGCCCAACACAGGGCACGAATCAACCGTGAGGTCATGACCTGAGCCAAAATCAAGAGTCAGATGCTTGACTGGATGAGCTGCCTAGGTGCCCCTCTCACAATATTCTAAACAACGATGAGCTAAAAAACATTATGTGGTTTTTCTCTCCTTAACTTCTAATAAAAAGGTTTTATTAATTAATTAAATCAGTACAATTTCGATCAATTATTTTGACTTCAGGAAAATATTTTTAAACAGCTTTTAAAAGGCAAATTGACAAATATTCTTTGATTAATGAATATTTGTTAGGTTTGCTAACGGTATTCTTTTTCCAAAATATTTTGTTATATTTTTAAATTAACCAGTAACTCTCAGAACCTCAAATAATGAACCATACATTATAATAAGTTTGAAATACAAATCATTTATATAGAATTATAGATACAAAAGTATCAGTTGGGAAAATGTCATATAATTTTGTGTGACAAGCTTAATGCCATTATTCTTTATTACCTTTTTAAAATGGAGTATCTAAGATTAAAAATGAGAATATCTAAATTCAATGGCCACAAAACCTCAAAGCATTTTAAGATTTCAACATTTAAACATATAAGTGGTCTTGTACTAAATGTTCTAGTAGTTTTCAACTTAGACTGATTTCATGATATTACTTTGTAATTTCTAATATAATAAAACACTATTTATGAATAGTTTAATCTTAAATTAGAAATATTAATTTGTTATCTCACATCCACCTAATCATTCTTTATCAGTTAAACCTCTCATTTTGAGAGCTCAAAATGAATACGTGCATTGTGCTGACTTCATAATAGGAAGATCTTGGGACAAACTCTTTTATATTGAGTGCTGAGATTCATAGATATTATTTTCATTATTTAAAAAATGAAGTAAATAAGATGAAGTAGTAGAACCTGAATGATCATATGAAATGAATGTTAAAACTGGATTTTTGTGTTTGAGAGAATTTGCAATTTTTATCATCAGAATATTTTCTCCCACTAGAATGTAAAGTTGATGAAAGAGTTATCCATATCTCTTTTCCTTACTATTGTCTTGCCAGTGTCTATCATTAATGCTTGACACATAGAAGGCACTCAGCAAATAAGCAAGGAATGAATACCTTGTGGTCATCAGCATAGAACAGATTATCACTATCTGTAAGTGCTCGTAGACACATGCCTGGTTTCTCATCTTAGTTCTTCCATGGCCAGTTGTGAGACTTTGCATGAGCACCTTCCCAGACCCTAATTCTGGGATAGTAGCTCCTAACTCATAGGGTTTTATGAATATTACCCAAGTTAATGTACACAGAGTACACACAGAAAGTCTCAAGTCCGTTTTTATTTATTTAGCACAGCCATTCTCCAGCTTTTGTTCTATTAAAAAATATATTGAAGGGTGCATGGATGGCTCAGATGGGTAAGCATCCAACTCGATCTTGGCTCAGGTCTTGATCTCAGGTTCGTGAGTTCAAGCCCTGCGTTGGGCTCCCTCCACTCTGGGCATGAAGCCTACTTAAAAAAAAAAAATACACACACACACACACACACACACACACACGCACACACACACACACACACACACACACACACAGATATATATTGAGGATCTCCAAAGACATTTTGATTATTTGGATTATATCTATCGATATTCACCATTAGAAATTAAACCAGAAATTTTTAATAAAACACACAAACACACATTTCATTAGCCATCAGAGTAATGTTTTTGTCACATGTCATGTAACTTCTGCAAAACTCAGCTGTGCACCTGTGAGCACATGAGAGTGAAAAAGGCAAATAACATCGTATCACATAAAATCGTTTTGACCCTGCAAATCAAACTCTTGAGGCACTCTTAGGTGTACAGACCATCCTTTGAGAACTGCTGATTTGGCACAAGGTGCTGAGGTATGAATTAGGGATGCACAGAGACATATGACACAGTAATGCTCTGTTTAAAGTTTAGTGAAAGACAGAAACTTATATGCAAATTCTGCCATACAGTTCAGCACTGGTGGAATGCATGGCCCAATCCTATCAGAGTGCTAGGAAACAGTGATTCACTATGCTTGGAAGGAGGGCAAAAGAGATGCTGTCAAAGAGGTCACTGGAGCAGTGTTTGAATACAGAAATTAAAGAGATTATTCTATTGCATATATATCCTAAAATCCTTGTCTACTCAGAGTCAATACTGATGTTTTTACAATTTTGAAACCATGGTGTGGTGATTGTGACACTTACAAATTACTTTAAAATTGTATTACCCATGAAATAGATGAAAATATTAACCATAAATGTTGACTGTGGAAAGATTAAAGTGTGACCCTGACTATCTAGAAAAACGGATAAATATTCACAAATTCTAATCATCATTCAGTTTTCTCATTGGAGTTTTCTTTCTGAAGCTAAGGCAGAGCTGAGCCTAAGACAAGCAAAGAATTAGACCCAGGGGCACATGAATTGGATGGAAACAATTTCTACACATAGGTGTATAATTTTTTCCTCCCTCATGAACAGAACTACTATACATATATATATATATATATATAGAGAGAGAGAGAGAGAGAGAGAGAGAGGAGAAAGATAAAATTGTTTTTTTTTAAAACCCAAATGAAAAAAAAATACTTCAAATCTTTTCTTTGTTGAATAATAATAGGCTGCAATTCAGAAATCAAAGTCTAAAAGTTGTTTTCTTTTTCTTCTTCCTCCCGCCCCCACTTTGTTTAATTCCCTCAGGGAGTAAATCAGCAGGTGCTGAGTTAGGAAGTCTGTATACACCTTTGTTCGGAAACCATTACACCAGAGCTACCTCGCTGTTTTTTCAATCTAAGATCTATGTATAGTTAGCATAGGTATACAAAATTAAGAAATGAGTTGTCAAAAGGAAAATATAGATAAAACAGAGAAAAGCCAATCAGAAAAAACTTGATGCAGCCTATTGTGGCAAAACCTACTCTGCCTATGTGTGATTTACCGCTCTGGAGACTCAGTCCCTTGCCACCACCAAGAAAGAGGAGTATTTTCCATTCTACCTCATATTAAAGATTGCAGCTGTTGACTGTTTCAGCAATAAGCAAACTATATTATCCTGACATTATATGTTAAATGGCATTTTGCAACTGGATCATTCATTGGAATATACATTTTGTTGTTTTTGTATTCCTTTGATTGTTTTATCAAGTCTGTAATAGTATTAGAAATATAATACTCTGGGGAAAATATGACAATTACGAATTCTCGTATAAGTAAAACTTTACTAATTTGGAAAAATGGAAGTGAGAAGGCCTTGTGACTTGAAGAATCGGAATCAGGCTGTTTTGAAGGACATGGAAACACACTGTTCCCAAAGAGACTCTCAGAAAGGTCCGGCTGGGCTTGCCTTAAGAGGCATACAAGAATCACAACATTGCACAGGAGGTTTTTGCAATTAGATAATACTAAACTGTTTTTTAAAGTACTCGTGCAATGTTTGCTCTTTCATAAATAGCCTACCTCCTCTGTAATCTTAAATTCTCAAATGTGTATATTGCATACTTTGTCAAATTAGAACAAATGATTCTGCTCATCTTTTTCCTAAATTATGATAGATTATAAATCCATGATGATTTACTATGATTCCATGATGATTTTTATTTTATATTGATGATATGAGAGATAAAGCACTTTTCTGCTTTGGAAAATGCAGAGTATATGTTTTGTTTCCTTTTTACATATCAGAAAAAGACACACAGAGATCAAATACTTTGCTGGGGAAAAAATGGAGATTTAATACAACTGTACATCAAAGATCTCTCTCTGTTGAGTTATAACTAAGTTTTCAACAACTAAGCAGGGGATAGCCATTCAATAAGGCATTTTGTGGGTGTCTTTTATAACTGAGGAATATAAAACAGATGAAAGTTTGTCCTTACCATGCCCTTAAAATGCAAAAAATAAACATTTATTGAAATCTATATCATTACAATGTAATGCATTTATTTAAGATTAGAGGTAAATTAAATAGCATAGATACCTCTTATTCATAAGATTTTGTTTACCCTCTCAAGTTCTTACATGGTATTGAGTGTTTCTGAGCCTCTTTTTCTCCGTTTACAGCAACAGCGGTCTCCAGTGAACAGAATCCCGTTATTATCATTGCTGTGGTTGCAGTGGCAGGGACCATCATTCTGGTGTTCATGGTCTTTGGCTTCATCATTGGGAGAAGGTAGAACACAGATTTGTTCTAATCTATAACACAGAATGTATTGATTTTTTAGAATTATGTCAGGCTATTACTTACTATTTAGTGTATTAGAATGTTAGATACTAAATGCAAACATTCTTTGGGATGAGATACTAAAGGTTAATAAATTTCCATTCTCCCAAGGTCAAATACAGTGTGAGCTTAATCATTCATTGCCTTTAGTTTAAGAGCAATGAGTACTGTAAGTGCTATTGGGTATATTTTTATTGGTTACATTCAGCTAGGTTTTCATTATAAATACAGTAGATACCTAGGAGAAATTCACTCTTTTAGTTAATGGTTTGTGGAAACCATTTAAAATCTGCTGTTGTCGTTGTTTTTCAGAAGAAAGTACAATTATTCACTCATTGATAAATCTAAATCTGTGAAGTATGTTCCTTCTACATTGTCTCACACCAAGACTTTATATTCTGTATGTTTTTTAATCATATTACTTACTATATTATTAATGAGTTCATAACTATGGGCAAGAAGTTTCTGCATGTTGTTTATTGCTCTAACTACCAAGTAGTTAAAGAATTAAGGTATACTGTACTGAATTTTAAATATATAAAGTAAGATCATTGTTTGAGATCATCACAAATTTGATTTTTTTTCCTAGGCACTGTGGTTATAGCAAAGCTGACCAAGAAGGGGATGAAGAACTTTACTTTCATTGTAAGTGTTTGGCTTTTTTTTTTTTTATTATTTGTACCCCAGTTAATACAGAGACCTGGTTGTTAGTATTGGCATGAATAAATTCCTAATGTATCATGCTTGAAAGTACCTAATGAACTCAAAATGTTGCTTTAAAGCATTTGAACGAGATATTTAGAATGAAAATCATATGATGTGAATTTTGAAAACAAAATATATTCAGAAATATAATCTCTCGTAAGAAATTTTAGTATAACTGCAGGATAATTAGCTGCTTTTATGTCACAGTTTTTCCTTTTGCAAACTTTGCCCAAGCGTTTCATACCATTCTAACAACAATCCATTAAATGCTGCATGGCCCATATTCTAGTGAAGGAATTCATTTAGAAGGATAGACCCTTTGTCCCACCCAATGAGTGATGCTACCATGACAGGCTAAGCTAAGGAGCCTTCTTCTCTTCAGCCACTATCTATACATTGTCTGATAGATGTTTCCCCAGATATAAATTGAATAATAGGATTGAATCCTCCAATTTTTTTCTGTGGATTTTGGTTCCCTGATTCTTAAACATTCATTTTGGAAATCATATTCAGAAGAGGCCTTGGGAAACCAAAGAAAATAGATGCCCATCTGCATTAATTCTATTCCTATTGCAATGTGGATGGCAAGTGAAAAAATGAGAGCTATGCAAATAAATGTTATTCCTTCCTGTAGCCAAAGAAAAAACCTCACAATCATATGGTTTTAGTTCTAATGATTAATGATGTTCATATCCAAGTGCATCATTTTTATTTTTAATCCTTGGAAAGATTAAAAAACAATTTCACTTATTATTTTTCTTGGTAGCATAATCTTTACTAAGATTGCTCTTGGAGAAAAAAATTTTCTAATTTTCCCATGAGTTACACCTATTATTATGTTATTTATCAAATTATTATGGTAGTATCTAAGAAGATATTGTCATGTACCCATCCTAACGTCACAAAAAATGTATAAACATCAATCAAGAAAATGCATGGTTTAAAGACACAAATTGGGAGCACTATTATTATCGTTACTGTGATTCTCAGTGATGAGAGTGCCACAGGCAGTTTATAGAGATACACAGAAAAAAACGGAGGGTACATTTTTTTCTCTTTTACAACAGGAGACAATATCTTTAACACTTCCCCAACAGAAAAGAGCGAGTTGAAACTTGAATGCTTAAACTTTTACAACTAGTTTTAAATGTATGTAGAAGAGTAACATATAGTTCCTAAAATCCCCTATTCTACCCATTTGTGAACAATTTGATGACAGAATCATTTAATTTTACCTTCAACAGTTTGTCACTTTTCTTTCCTTTACTGAATACGTCTGAGACATCCCCAAATTATCAAATACATTTTAGTTTCTTTGCCTTTAACTTTCAGGTTATGCAGAAGGTAAACTGAAATGTGACTTACCTGAAACATGTTGTATAGCCGTATGCTAAATTGTCATCACTCAGTTTTAATATTTTGATGCCATTTGCTTTTTTTACATTTGACATCGAGTTTGTAATTAGAAAAAATAGAGCTGCATGTTTACTTGCTGACATAGACAAGATAAGCCTGATATATATATATATATATATATATATATATATATATATAAACCGTTTTCACCTCTAGAGCAAAATATCAATGGTGGTTTTAAGTTATTTAACACTCATGAGAAATGTCAATGAAATGTTAACACCCAAAAAAGCTCATTCTCTTAAATTGAGGGAAACAAGAAACCAGAATATTCAGAAATATGTCAACGTTTTCCTTATTTTAAAACATCCGTTTTAGATGAATAATGAAAAATTAAAGTGCACTTAGCAATATCCTACCCTAGTAAATCCTTGATATTTTTGAATCACCTTCTTTACAAAGGTATCTTTTCTTGTCATCTGATGACCAGGCACTTGATTTGATTTTATAGCTGTATCTAAAATACGTAAAGTACGACTCTATGGTCATCAGCTGTTTACAAGTTGGTGTCCTTTTATTTCTTTAGTATACAGACAATTTTCTTAGGTGCTAAGACACCAGATTGAATTTTTACAGAAACATGAAAGCAACCATTTAACTAGCTTTTAGAGCACTGAATTTAATAGAATGTCCAGTCATTTGTATCAGGCGCCCTCGACTCTCCATGGCCCCGAGTGCTACATTTAAAGATATAAACACAATGGAGAAGTTTAGTGAAGCAATTCCAATTTACATTTTGTTTCCTCCTACCATTTCTTCTAACAATGTCTTTGAATCCAAGCTGGGCAGTATTTCATGTTTTTATGCCAAAATTGCTCTGGCCTGTCAAAATGTTTTATGACAGCTTGAATAAAGAACCATCAGAGACCCATTTGAGATGCAGAAGGTTACCTCCAATCTAGCTCCCTTATCACAAAACAAAAACAAAACAAAACAAAACAAAACAAAACAAAACAAAAAGACAGAAAGAAAAAAGAAAGAAAGAATGGAAAGGGAGAAGATGGCTCATTCTCCATCTGCCTGCCAATCTAGGAGGTTAACCTATTGTTTTCTTCCCTTCTCTCTTTTTCTCTTCCCCCCCTCTTCCCTGTACTCCTTCTTCTCTCTTTTCTCTTTCTATCCCCTCTCTCTTTTCTTCTTGTGTTTTTTTTTTTCATGTTCAGCTTTAGTAACAAATGAGCATCTGTCAGTTTTATAAACTGCAACAATAATTGTTTAAGACAATCAATTTTGGATAAACAATCAACTACAGCAGAATAAATCAAGATTTTTAAATCCCATTTTCCTTTATACATTCTGCTTCTTTTTGTTTGTTATGTGTTTATTTTTTAAATATAGTTTTAATATAATGTGATGACATAAGCACAGTTAGGCTGCAGTGTAATACATAAATATATTGTTCTCAAAATAGTAAGATTTAATGAAAAGATTGTTCAGTGGCTTTGTTAAAACAATAAAGTTTTTTTGAGGATATAGTGTAATTCTTTTTATTGCATTAATATAACCAAATATATGCCTATCTATCTTATCTTTGTCTTTAACCAAATGATTAGATTTGGAATACATTATTGTAACTGAATTTGATTTAAAGTTGACATAGCATTATCTGTTACCTGCATGCTTCTGGGTGCATTTTAAGAAGATTTTAACTTTTAAGATGATTCTATGTTGTTTGAATTTTGACTACCTTTTCTGAGGCATATTGGCTACCTCCTTCCAGAGCCTTATATTTGAAAGTTCATAGAAACCATTCCTCTTTCAAATTGCTGTCATCCACGGTTAGCAGATCCCAGGAATATTGTAAATTTTCTAACTTTACTCTGCATTTTGTACATCTGGCCTCTATTGCCCTTCAAGGTGAAGATGAAACTGTGTCTTTAGTAGATTTCTCTCTGACTCTGTGATAGTGGTCCCTCACATCTTGTACTAATTTTATGTATATGTCAACGGTGGTTGGTCTTTACAAAAATAAATCAAAAGAATAAGTAAGATGTCTAAATGTTTTTTAATATTGCTGTCAGTGTAGTAGGCTACCTGTAAATGAAATGTCTTCTTTTCCCAGTGTATTAATTTGATTGATTGACTGACTGATAGATTTACAAATGTGTTTCCGAGTCCATTACAAACCTCAATATGGCTTGAACTATGCCATGATAGCAGTGAATTTAATTAAACCTCCAGTCTGATAAGAGTCATGTCAGAGAATTTTGGTGATGTCTTTTGTTGATTTACTGGAAAAGCAATTCAGTTAGTAACCTATGAGCTGGATCCTATGTTACCTATAGAAGCTTGCAGATAATACCTATACGCCAACAGACCGAAGTAGTCTGTTAAAACTGCTGTGAATCAGGTGATGTGGAAGCAAGTTCACTGTTCCAAGGAGCACTCTGCATAATGAAATTCCTGGGCTGACTGCACAATAAGTGCTTTGCTTCATCACAGTCATGCTTTCTTACATCATTACAGTTAAATTTCCAGGCACCAAAACCTACATTGACCCTGAAACCTATGAGGACCCAAATAGAGCTGTCCATCAATTCGCCAAGGAGCTAGATGCCTCCTGTATTAAAATTGAGCGTGTGATTGGTGCAGGTAAGGCTGTTGTAGCTTCCTTGTTCAGCTGTTCCATTTAGCCAGGATCGAAAGTCATACATCATAATGACAGGCAAATAATTATACCTCAAGTATAGAACTTTTGCATTCACCTGAACTGTTGGAAGCAATGAGGCTGTACTTGTTTATGAGTTCTCAAGAAAAAAAATGAAAAAGAAGCATGTGGCACAGAAAATCTGTATATCTTTTGTCTTCTGTTGGATTTTTAAGATATTGCTCTACAATAAGTTACTTCACAATAGTTCTGGCCTGCTGTTTAAGAAATGACTTAGTATTTTTTTTTTAAATGAGAATGTTCCTGAATTTTGTTGGAATCTACATTTCCTCTTACTTGATTTGCCATCTTCCTGCCAGGCTTTCACCTTTTTTGATCCTTTTTTTTTTAACCTTTTTTTTTTTTCATGCATTTGTAGGTATTAGTCAGCCATTTAATTCCATGCAGAAAATTAAGATGTGTGACTTATATAAAAATAATATTATTTTCTACATATACAATATATATTTTTTACATGTGAATTTATTTATTTTTGAGAGAGACAGAGCATGAGTGGGGGAGGGGCAGAGAGGGAGGGAGAGAGAGAATCCCAAACAGGCTCCACACTTTCAGCTCAGAGCCCTATACTGGGCTTGAACTCATAAACCGTGAAATCATGACCTGGGCCGAGATCAAGAGTCGGATGCTTAACCAACTGAGCCACCCAGGGACCCCTGTATACAATATATTTTCATAGTAATTATACACTTTGGATTCAACTCTCTTAGATTTAGCAGTCCTAGTGCATACAAATTTCAGACTTTGAAATCTAAAAAATACTTGCTTCTCAAACCGTAAAAGCAATAGCAATGCTTAGAATTTGCAAATGCATCCTCATGCTTTAGCCGCCAGTGTACATTGTATCCTGTATTCAAATCTAAAGGTTGTTTCTAAAAACGTTTTTGTTAATCCAGTTAAAAAATTGTAGTTTGCGTAACAGATAGTTTAGCAAAACTTAGAAGTGTTTTTAGTATTATGCATTTACTATGAACGAAGAAATATTTTTGAGATTAACATACACCTGCCTGTTCTGTTACTTCAGGAGAATTTGGAGAAGTCTGCAGTGGTCGTCTGAAACTTCCAGGGAAAAGAGATGTTGCAGTAGCCATAAAAACCCTCAAAGTTGGTTACACAGAAAAACAAAGGAGAGACTTTTTATGTGAAGCAAGCATCATGGGTCAGTTTGACCACCCAAATGTCGTCCATTTGGAAGGGGTGGTTACACGAGGTAGATATTGATACCTTTCATTTATCAAGTGGACTGTCAGAAATTAGTGTTATTTTGTACCTAATTAAAAACTCAAATTATGAACCTGTTGCATATTCTAAATGAAGGTTTTTTTTTCTTGGAATATAATGGACTAAATTTTTCATTTATGTTACTACCTCTGAAGAAATCAGGATAAATGAAGGCAGGATTAGAGTTAAAGAATAAATCTGATAAACAGACGGATTGACTGATATTTTCATTTAGCTTCAATGGCCATAAAAGTGATGCACTCTAAGTTTGTACATTTTATATAAAGTGTCATTTTCTCTGAGTTTTGTTCACAAAGTAGGAGTCAGAAGAACATACTGACTTTGTTCTTTAATTTCGTTAATCATAACCATCTTCCAAACAGATATTTAATAACTCTGAGCTTAGCAGCAGCACTGGGACGTTAGAAACACTCACAGCTCACCCATTCAACCTTTCAGAAGAGCACCGTGTATTTTATTGAGGGTGAGAATGGGAATAAGCCTGAAGTTTAGGTTATGGCTCCTTAAGATACACTTTTTTTGATACATATATATATATATATTTTTTTTTTTATTTTAGGGAAACCAGTCATGATAGTAATAGAATTCATGGAAAATGGAGCCCTAGATGCATTTCTCAGGGTAAGTAACAAAAAAAATTATCCTACCAGTAAATGCATTATCCATGTTACAACTATCATGTTCTATTGTGCACAGCATAAGCCATAAACATTGTAAACTTTAACAGATCAGAAAATTGCCTTTAAAAAAGCAGATTAAATTAAAGATCAGAATCCTGGCCTGGATTGAACTAGAACTTTTTGAGCACATAAGTGATAAAGTGTAGTTTGAACCTGAAACCCTTTACTCTGAATACATGGTGTAGAGTAACATTTTACTTTTCAGTACAATTATAAATTAAATACAAAAATAATACAGAGAAGACTAAAAAATGAGATAACCGTTCAGTAATTGGCATGATGATCCCAATTCTGCCCTGTGGAACCATTTCTGTTATATTGCTGTGTGAACACTGAGTGTAAAATATAGAATTACTAACATTTTTAAAATTAATAATGTGTGATTATTTTTGTGATAATTCTAAATACATAATCATACATATTTTTTGCTCTGAGACTTTTCACCTAAGGGTATAAACACGTTAACAGTTTTCTAAATGACAAGGAGAAAGTAATCTAAAGAATAAGAGGACATGGAATGTGATCATACATAATCTGCAGTGATATACTCAACTCAAATTTATAAGAAATCAGAAGATTTAGAGAAATTTTTATTTATGTATAACTATCAACTCTTGGGAATAAAGCATCACCTGGAAAGGTTATCAACTCAAATCAATATCCTCATGCACTGTATTTATAATTCAGTTGGAGAAATCTGTGAGTTAAAAATGGGTTAGAAATATATGGTTGCCAGGCTGGTTGCAAAGAGCTCTCGATCCCATTTGCTGGCACATCTGTTTTAGAGAATCTTTGTTGCAAGTAATGTTCCTACCAATAACAAAACAGGGGAAAATATAAAAAGCAAACAAAGTCAGCCAGCATCATCATTTCCTACTTCTTAGTTTCTCTTCACCTTTAATCAAAAAATGTCTCCTTTCTCTTTTTTATCATTTGGAGAAAATAAATCTTAATACATATGTTCATCCCCTTATACATTTCTAGATTATTTATATAATATTTTAGCAAGTGGAAAAACACTTAGTTGTCAAAGATAGTATTTTTGGATATTCCATTCTCTACCTTCGCCTCAAAAATCAGTGCATACTTTTGGATCTGCGTAACCTGATGCTATTTTCAAGCAATAAAAATAACATATCAATGTAAATAACTAAACAATTATCAAAAGTCTATTTTGTATTATTTGGCTGTCCGTTGAATCAACACTTGTTTTTTTTTTGTTTTTTTTTTTTTTTTTTTTTTTACAAATGTCTATATTTCACACAGGTCTATATTCTATAGATAATATAATAATTCTTATACTATAGTAAATCACCAGCGTGCAGACATTTTTAATGGTAATTTTTCCCTTTGAAAGTAGAGTTAAAGGATGTTTATTCTTGTCTTCCTGTAGAAACACGATGGGCAATTTACAGTCATTCAGTTAGTAGGAATGCTGAGAGGAATTGCTGCTGGAATGAGATATTTGGCCGATATGGGATATGTTCACAGAGACCTTGCAGCTCGCAATATTCTTGTCAACAGCAATCTTGTTTGCAAAGTGTCAGATTTCGGCCTGTCCCGGGTTATAGAGGATGATCCAGAAGCTGTCTATACAACGACTGTAAGGAAAAGTCCCTTACTGCACCTCTTCATATTCCTGAGATTTTCCTACCAAGAAAGCAGGACTTAATAATACAAAGCTACACAGTGGAAAAGACGCAAATAGATCTCAGCTTTTTGTTGTTGCTGGTTTTCTTTTTTCCTTTTGGAGAAACTGTCGTTATGTTTCCACTCTACATACAGACTGAGAAGAAGTGAGATAAGAATGGCAACATGCTTCTCTTATAGCAGGGTGTTCATATACATAACATTCGGTTTTATACAATAACATCTAGTTGCTAGCTCTCATAATTGTAGCAGAGAAATATAGTCCCATTTTAAATGAATAGATTTTAACAGAATATTAACTATGCTAATTCTTACAACTTTTGTGAAATTAGCAGAAAGGAAAATACATGAGGATTTAGTTGAAGTCCCCATATTTCATTCCATTTTAATAGTTATGTTGCCTAATTTGTCATTGTCTTTGACTAGACTCATGGCCTAAGACCACCTAAGGGCCCATTAAATTGAGTCGCCTTAAAAATGAAAACTTGTAATGACATTTTAAAAACAGATTAGTAACTTTAAATACACTTAGAGAGATTCAAGATGGATAGATGTGATACTGCTGAATTGCTAACCAAATATACAAATGTTTAACTGTAGCTTTATAGCTCTGCTATAAATGATTTATAAGTTATTATGCATATTTAAAATTTCAATTTCTTTTATAACAGGGTGGAAAAATTCCAGTAAGGTGGACAGCACCTGAAGCCATCCAGTACCGGAAATTCACATCAGCCAGTGATGTATGGAGCTATGGAATAGTTATGTGGGAAGTTATGTCTTATGGAGAGAGACCTTATTGGGACATGTCAAATCAAGATGTAGGTGTTACACTATTTAAACAAAAAGGATTTCATACATTAATATCCATTGTTATTGGAACATGTTGGTAACGAATGGCTCATAAGAAGAAAGTTTTATAGAATTATAAAAATATGACTGCTGAGTTTTCACAATTATTCCCACAAAAATTACCATAAATTAGTGGTTCAATTAACTTCACTTTGAAGATCGTCTTTCCTTTTTTTGAAAATATGCTCTCAGTAGATACAAAGGATATGTCTACTATCTTTTTCCTGAATAATGATAATGATGCTGTACTTGTAGAACTGTAGTGGGAAAGTCGCCTGAGTAAAGGAGTCATTTGCAGAGGGGAGGAAGGAAGCCTGTGTTTTATTTTGTCTTTGAAGCTTATCTTTCTTTTTCTTTTAATGTTCTCAGAAAATCTGTTTAACATGTCTACTGTTGGTTGATTTGATTAAATTTTAATTTCATGAGACAAACTAAATCTTATGCTCAATGCTGGTAGGTGTTCCATGGTGATATTTTAGAATCTAATCACAATGGGAGTACTTTTGGAAATTCCTAAAAACTTCGTACTTGTTAAATATGTTGGTCCAACCTACTGAAAATGTGAGTGAAATCTAGATGAAAGTAGAGCAAGTATAAAATCTAGGAAGGTACCCTGGATTTGAGCTAGCAATCTGGAGAAGACTTTGGCCATAGCTAGTGAGAGAATTTTCCAAAGAGGCATATTGGACGGTCCAGAAGCTAAAACTTAGCCAAGTGTGTGGAGACCAGCCAAATAGATTCCCGGTCCTAGAACAGAGCTGTGCACACTGGTAGTGATTTGATACACAGATTAAGTTGGGGCAAATTGATGAAAGGCTTTTATGAAGGAGTTTAGAAATGGTACAAATGCATGTTCATGAAGAGTAAAGAAATACGTGGTGCTTGAGGAAAGTCTGTATCGCCATTAAAAGACGGATGTGACCAGCAAACTGGAATAGTCAGTTCTCGAAGTACTATAAACATGGACAGCAATAGAAGGTGACTAAAATTAAAATCGAGTTATTTTTCAAAAAATAGGTCATGAACATTGTTACATAAAATCAGCATTTTGGATTTAAATTTTAGAATTTACCATATCAAACTCCTATGGTCTTAAAACTTGTAGATAGTTATTTTTTGACACCTGAAATCAGATTGTTTGTTGGTGAGGTTGTTTTCAGTAAATCTTCCCACAAATTTCTGAATGAACTGCAAAGTTCACAGCCTGACGAGGTGACGTTTTAAAGTCATTTAAATCTTTTGTGTTTTGAACTGAGGGATGACATGAAACTTTTTTGTTTTTTTGGTTTTGGTTTTGGTTTTCCAAAGATAAAAGTCTAAATGATGAGTCTGTTTGGCAGAGGCAAAGTTGTTAATATTTGACAGGACTCAGTGTCAAAGATTTCATGGACTGTCAAAATGTGGGCAAACAAATCCTTGGGGCAGAGAAAGAGAAATATTTACATTCCCCAGACACTCAGTGGAGTTTCATTTCTTTTGACACCTTCCTTCTGTACTAGATTCAAACATAAAGGGAATGACAGGAATATAAGATGACTTAAATTCAAAGTTCACTTAACTTCTGAAAACAAGTAATAGAAAGGGTGAAGAAGAAAAGAAAATCTTCAATGTTAATTTTTAGAATTCCTTAAATATTGTTTGTCTTTCCTGAAAATGAAATGTGAAAATATATAATTAGTAGAACAAGAAATAATAAATATTTGTACTGATCAAATTAAATTATTATGTCTACAGTGACATTTACTTCCAACCTAGAACATTTAACACCAAGTTTCTTCTTTTTTGTAATTTTGAAGGTCTGAATTATAAATCATACACCAGTTTGTATAATAGTAAAGGATTACCTATACATCTCAGTTTTATAGTGAAATTTATATTACTATTCTTCTTATAGGATAATATTCGTTATTTTATACTTAATGTTGTTAAAGTGCTATTTGAGCAATTATATGTATACATTTCAAAATGCAAATGTTGAAAAAAATGAATAATTCAAAATAATGAATTTCATTCTGGCAAAAAATTCCCTAGATAAAAGCTTTTTTACTTGAAATCTCTGGTAGGAGTTCATGGAAAGACTGAGGAGTTCTGACAATCCCCTGACACATATGAAAATTCTGTAAATGTGTGAATAGATAGTGGGAAGTTTGCTTTCAACAGATCTTCCTAGATATTAATTTTTTAATTAGTTTAGATTCATTTATTAAGTGAATTAATTAACTTTACATTGTTCAAACTTAGTTCCTAGTAATTTGTCAGGGATTTTAGAAAGCCTTCGAATTTCAAATGCCTTGGATTTTAGAAGACTTTTCATAAGACATCGCAAGAACAAGATGTAAATTGATGGTTACATTTGTAAACAAATCCCCCAAATTCCAGGCTGAATGCTCAATAAAGGGAAGTGTCTGTGATCACTCTGAACAGACAAGGGTATTATAGAAGTCAGTGAGGTAGATAGTTTCCAGAAGGCTTTATCTGCATCCTAGACAGGGCAATGAGCAAGAAAAACTTGGGAAAAGATAGTATGTATGTGTATGATGATACCCATATCCAAACAGGGTATCACTTGATTAACACTTGAATGGATTCTTACTGTATTTTGACATACTTACAGCTTTCTTGAATTTTCACTGCAATGGAAGCAGTTAGAATTTAGTTATTTGCTATTACAATTGAGAGTGAATGTCCCAAAGAAATTTCTAATTTTCATTCTTAAAAATCTGCAGATGTTTAGCCCTTTCCATAATGGCTTTTCAAAGAAAGTTCTTTATATATGTACATTCAGTCAAACATAATAAATATTACAGAAATTAAAAATATTCTTCTCTGGCATTCACAACAGCTGCGTTTTAATTAAATGTATGTCTTAATTAGTTCAAATAGTTACCCTCATATTTTGACGTTCTTTAGGTAGATTACATTTTTTCTGTTTATAGTACTAAATAAAGTCATTTCTTTTCACTTCAAGCTAAGCTAATGCATTGTTAGTTTAACTAGTAGGTAATCATAAAGATGGTAAAGAAAAAATTAAGTTTCCATAAAGATATTGGACATAAAGATAAATTCTTAAAGTAGGTCATTGAAAGACATTTAAGAGCTTCAAAAATATAATAATACACTTTAACTAAATTTGCTCTCGGTTAAATTGTGAGCCTTCAACTTTCCCTTTTGAAAGTCACTACTAATTTATGACTTTGTATTTTTTATGTTACAATAGAAACAAAATTGTGATTGTTTTGGTAAAACTTTGCCATAATCCCATACGTGGGGTCCAAAATATTTAATTACATGAACTGTGGGTCATACATTATTGTGAGGTTAATGGAATGGAGATGAGCATGAGCAAAGAGCAAAGGTCCTTCATATTAGATCCCATTTTGAGTTATTACCAGCCCATTACAATGGGGTCATTCTGTGTTCTTTTTCCTCTAATTACAATGGTCATACCCTAATAATACTGAAACACTTCGCAGCAAGCAACTTTTGTTTTTATTTCCAAGTATTTCTTTACAGTATATACTAAAGCCATGCTTCCTATTATATCCCAGTGGTCTTTTATAAATGTCATTTACCCATCACTTCCTATGAATCCAGGACCTATCTAGAATTAGAAATTGCTTAATGTTTTTCTTTTTTCTTTTATTAGAATATTAAGGCTAGATCTGGACAGGTAAATCCCTGTCCAACGGGTTTCTAGAAATTTCACAAAAAGATCTTCTAAATGAATTCTGTGAATAATAACATAGTGCTCTAAGAAGTGTAAGTTTAACCATTTTACCCATGTGCCTTGTTGTTTCCAAACATGAATAACTATTTGCAGAAAGTACTTCTTGCTTTCCCAATTGGAAGTAAAATGCAGCTAACCAAATACAAACTGCAGAATTTCTAGATTCAGTGTGTGCCTGAATCATCCCTCATCAGCAGGTTTACCCTCAAAGGGTATGTATGCCTGGATTATGCCAGCCTATGCTCTGTAGAAGGTTCCCAGCAATTATCATTAGTGCTCCCATAGGTAGGTGCATGATTGTTAATGGGAACATTAGGTTCCAAAAGTCCATTCCCAATCGAGAACATCTCTTATTTTAAATTCTATCCTTAGCTGCTATTCCTTTAAAAATGTATCCACCACTGTATCTATCTTTGAAAGCCAGATGTTTCATTTTATGCTGAAATAAATGTTTTCCTGCCATAATAATAGAGTATGAAATTCCTATAATGCAAAAGGACAACTGTAGAGGTTCATTAACTCATTCCTGTTAGAGTCATTTAATGGTATTATGTTCATTGGCACAAAGACTTAAATACATATTGTGCTCAGAGATGAAGAATTCTAAATGTTTTTATGAAGGCTTGGAGAGCTGCTGAGGAATATTAATGTCAGGAGGATTGTGATCAGATTTAGATTTATACTTTATTTTATGTTTTAATAATTTTATTTTTAAGTAACCTCTACATCCAATCTGGGGCTCGAACTTACAACCCCAAGATCAAGAATTGCATGCTCCATGGCTGAGCCAGCCAGGTGCCCCTAGATTTGCATCTTAATTTTTTTTTTAACGTTTATTTATTATTTTTGGGACAGAGAGAGACAGAGCATGAACGGGGGAGGGGCAGAGAGAGAGGGAGACACAGAATCGGAAACAGGCTCCAGGCTCTGAGCCATCAGCCCAGAGCCCGACGCGGGGCTCGAACTCACAGACCGCGAGATCGTGACCTGGCTGAAGTCGGATGCCTAACCGACTGCGCCACCCAGGCGCCCCAGATTTGCATCTTAAAAGAGTATTTAGAGGGAAAGAACAAAGGAAAGATCACTCTATGTGCATTGTTACTTTCTAGACATCTGAAGACAAATCACAAGCAGGGATATTGTTAGAAGGTGATGGAAAATAATAAGGATTGCACTAATGTTATGAGCATGGGAACTTGTCCTGCCAAATCGGAAAGATACTGCTTCTGTTCAACCTCAAATATAAGCAACCTCAAATATAAGTAAAGCCACTCTTTTCCCAATTAAAAAAATGACTCTCAATTGTATTATTTAGTCATTTTGAATACATTAAATTTTAGAAGTTGTTTATTTACTTATTCACAATTTAAGTCACTATTTAAATAACTTAACAGAGCTTTCCAAAGTACATTATTTTTACTTGCATTTAAGTTTTGTAACATAGAGCCCCATTGAATCCAAGTATAGGGCTGTCGCTGGAATGTTATACAGAGCCATGGAAAATTCTTTGCATTTAATACAGTTTTTTTTTTAATTTAATTTCTCCTATAATATATATTTGTGATCTTTACAGAGTTACCATTGTGTTTGTTTGTGTGATGTAAAGCTTTCTGAAGTTTGGGGTATTTTAGAGGACTGCTTACAAGATACACAACCTTTGTAGCAATGGGATCATAAACAAGGACACTTTTAAAATTCTGTCCTTTGTCCTTCATTGGCATTCAATACCAACACTGATTAAGGTCACTTAAGTATAAGGATTTTTTCTCCATCATTGTTATTCAAACTAAAGTACTTCTCTTATTTGAACATGTATGCATTTAAGAAGGAGCATCATCAGAAAGTGGTGACTAATTTGCTGTACATAGAAGGAATCTACAACTGTTCTCACGTCAGCTTTCTGGGTGTGATGACTGGAAAGGCCATTAATTGATTAGTAAAAGGTTTTAAGGAAGGCGAGAAATTCAATTATAAATAGAGTATGAGATGCTTACAGAAAATTCAGTTGAAGACATCTAGTAAACTGATGTATAGGATATATAACATAGTATTCAGGGGAGAATTTCAACTAAGAATTGTACCTTAAAAAAAAAAGAATTGTACCTTATAATATTTTTCAAAAATTGCTATTATTAGGTTAATCTATTTGCCTTTTAAATTTGATAAATTTGCATATAGATATTTTTCTTAAAGTGTACTTTTTTTTTTCCTATACAAAGGATTCTCTGTAGAACTTGTTGATGCCAGCTACTTTATTCATTCCATCTGCAACCTTTTACATTTTAATGTGTTATTCTGGAATGTCAACAAGCATCTTAGGGATATGTTTCCCTACAAATATTGTTAATCAATATTTCTCTTTTTTTTTTTAAGTTTATTTACTTATTTTGAGAGAGAGAGAGAGAGAGTGCAAGCATGGGAGGGGCAGAGAGAGGTAGACAGAGAATCTCAAGCAGGCTCTACAGCGTCATCGCGGAGCCCTATGCAGGGCTCGAACCCACCAACCGCTGGATCATGACCTGAGCTGAAACCAAGAGTCGGAAGCCTAACCGACTGAGCCCCTCCGGCACCCATGTTAATCAACATTTCTTAAAGCCAGCTTTTGTCTGCCTACTTTTGCCTTTATTTTCTTCAGAAACCCAAGGTTTCCTCTTTGTTTTTTCCAGAGTCACTTTTTTCTTACATTTCTACTGCTATTATATCAGTCAGTATCAAAAATGATTTGTTAATTCCCCTTGATATTATTCTAATGTTTTACAAGTCCCTCTTATTTGTGTTGTTTGCCTTGGTAATTATTTTCCTGTGCTGCTGAGATTTGTAACAGTTTCTGGCTTTTAGCGTCAAATCTTGCTTTCCATATAAACAAACAAACAATAAGTCTGAATAATAAACTTTTAGACTTTTTGATTGCCATGTACCAATGTTTATGGAGACTTATTTTTCATGAACATTCAAAGCTTGTTATAGTGTTTAGGCTGTTATTAGATAGTGTATTAGCACTATCACATACAGTGATGTGCTAGTAAAAGTTTAACAACCAGCACTCTGGGAAAGCACTAACTTGTAGCCTTCCCCGATTTCCTGGTGTAACCCTTCTCCCATCCTCTTCCCCAAAGCTGATTTCAGTCTTCCAGTGTGAGGTCACTAAACTTGGAGTTGGAAAGTGATGCAGTCACCTTTATGAACCACTGTATGCTATTCACTCCAGCACACCACTATATAACACTATATATTTCATAAGTATGTAGGCTCCATGATATTTAAAGTGATAGTGTGCTTGGTAATATTTTCTATCATAGTACATTCTGCATTTTGATATCTTGTTTGAAAGTGTCATTTGAACTCTGCAAAAAGTGACACTTTTGGGGGTTAAATTCGGGGTAACTGAGACCTTCCTCTTACAACTTGAAGAATTCATAGATTAATAAACAAATATGTACATGTACAGCTATATACAAGTAAAATGGTTTCATAACATATTCCGCTTTCAAAACCTCTGGGATGACATTAGTAGTTTTCCATCTATTGCACCCTGAGTGACTTTAATTATTGCTCCCTATTGCAGAATTAACTAGGAAGTGTCGTGATATCGTGCTCTTCATGCACCCCTTGATAACATATTTAAGGTTCATAGATGTTTGGGAAAAAATATGTTTTCTGTAATGCTTCAAGATGTGCTTCAATCTTATCTGGATAAATCGCTTTGCCTACTGAACAATTCATTTTATTATCATTGAGCCTCAATTAGTAATATTTTTAATGTCCCTTTGGCTATTAGGTTATAAAAGCAATAGAAGAAGGTTATCGTTTACCAGCACCCATGGACTGCCCGGCTGGCCTTCACCAGTTGATGCTGGATTGTTGGCAAAAGGAACGTGCTGAAAGGCCAAAATTTGAACAGATAGTTGGAATTCTAGATAAAATGATTCGAAACCCAAATAGTCTGAAAACACCCCTGGGAACTTGTAGTAGGTAAGAAATACCTAAGGGAATGGACTCTGGGAGACATTCAAATACTCACTTAAACCTTCTGTCTCCTCAGTCCTAACCCAATGGCAAATTGACACTTGTGTTAAACTATATATCCATGTTAAATTTATTGTGTTTACCAAGGTCTTTATTTTTTCTTTTCAGATATCTGGCTTACCTTAATTAACTAGTGTTTAAAGGGACCTATTGTTATTGCCTTTTGTTTTTCTTAAAAGTTATGGTAGATATCGTTGGCCATCATTTTAGAAGACTTTCTAAACTGGAATTTTATGATCAGGTGGTGTTCCACATTTTCAAATCATCGTTAGTATTATGTGGGATTTTATTACTAGTGCTTTACTTTTTTGCATAATATATTTTCTTGTTTTGCTTTAAGCTATTTAGTAAAATGATTCTATGAAGTTAAGGTTTATGAAAGTAATTCAATACATGATTAAAGAGGTGTACTCATTAAAAAGAGTCCAAAGCACTCCATGCATTCTTTGTGCTTGGCTTACTCCATTGAAGGTGTATTAGAAATTAATAAGCTTTAGCTTCTGAGTCATGCTGATGCTCTTGTCTGTACTGGTCATTAAGCCCTTGTGGAGGTATATGAGCTCACTAGGCACTACAAGGGTGCCATTAGTACGGAGAACACATAATGTTCTCAGTAACACCACGTGGTCTGAACAAGTTAGTCCACAACCAAATGTGCTTCCTTTACTCCCAGTTACTTTTGGAGAAACAAATGAATAAAGAAATGTGTGCCGATTACAAATACTGTTAGCTGTACTTTTAGAAGTACATGGAAGATGCAATGGTGGTCGTCAAATCCAACCAAAATGTAAATTGTGGATTTTGTAGTTATTGGGCAACCTTTACACATTAGATTTTTTTTATTTTTTTTAATGCTGATTTATTTATTTTGAGAAAGAGAGGGATGGGGAACGAACTGGGGAGGGGCAGAGAGAGAGAATCCCAAGCAGGCATCACGCTGTCAGTGCAGAACTTGAGATGGGGCTCGATCCCACAAACCGTGAGATCGTGGCCTGAGCCGAAACCAGGAGTCACACACTCGACTGACTGAGCCACCCACATGCCCCTACACATTAGATTTTCATTAGCGTATCTGTTTATTTTTTACTACATCAATTAGAATATGTAATTTTATTCTTTTACCCTTATTTTTTTATGAGCCAAGACATTCTTCCTTTAGTAGTTCATGAAAAAAATTTGCTTTTCTGTTTCATTCTTCTCTAGGCCAATAAGCCCTCTTTTGGATCAAAACACTCCTGACTTTACTACCTTTTGTTCAGTTGGAGAATGGCTACAGGCTATTAAGATGGAAAGATATAAAGATAACTTCACGGCAGCTGGCTACAACTCCCTTGAATCTGTGGCCAGGATGACTATTGAGTAAGTTGAAACTCACGAAATTCTATTTAATCATTTATTAAGTACATTCCAAGCTTTATACATCAGGTCATTGTCCATAAATTACAGAGGTTGTAAACCCCAAAATCAGAGAGAAAATCATCTCTTTAATAAGTGTCCACTATATGCCAGGTATTATGCTAAATAGACCTTTGAACTTACAGTGTATTCTTAAACTCTCACAGCAATAATTTTATTATGTCAATAGCTTTATACACAGCAAGGTGCAGGCTCAGAGAATTTAAATATTGTTCCTAAACTGACTCAAGTAGTAAGTGGTAGCTAATTTGTCTCCATAGCCAGTATTCTAAGCCCCACAGAGTGAGCCTCTTTCCTTAACCATGTATCATTTAGGTGCCTGTTCACTGAGGAAACTTCCTCCATTGCAAAAGAGGATTTCTTTCACCATGTTTGCATGACATGAAAAACTCAAAGCTTCATACCCAATACCACATCCACTTTGACATCCAATATGATCACTTTCTGAAGAGGTCAAAGGAGGCTTAATTCAGTTAACTGTAACTAAGAATTTAACCTATGTTTTGGAAGGTGTGTGATTGATTCATTTTTTTAAGTTCATTTATTTATTTTGAAAGAGACAGAGAGCACGAGTGGGAGAGGGGCAGAGGGAGAGAGAGAGAATTCCAAGCAGGCTCCACACTGCCAGTGCCGAGCCCGACATGGAGCTCAAACTCATGAAACTGTAAGATCATGACCTGAGCTGAAACCAAGAGTTGGATGCTTAACCAACTGAGCCACCCAGGTGCCCCCATTTTTTTTAACCCAAAGAATGACAATAAAGCAATTTTTAAAATTGCTATGAACTGAAAGTAAAAAGAACAAATTTTCCCTTCTGGCTCCCACACTGATTATGTGATCTTAGGAAATCCACTTAAGTCTTATGGGCAATGAGGTTCCTCTCGGCCAACGTGTTTCAAAATGGGAAACAATTATCAAGGATCTGTTAGTGGATCCAGTTTGTGAACTGCTGTGCAAAGGGTTTCACGTTTTTCAGATGACAAGGCCAGCAATCAGCTACTCTTTTCTGGCGTGCCGGGAGGTGGCACCCACGTGAATTTAAGCATGTGCGTGCTGTCTTGTTGGGTTTACTCCTAGTCACCATGTGGGTAGAGCTGGCATAATTACACCTTCTCTCTCCAAAGAAATCTACTTCCCTGAAAAATGATGTTTCTCAAAGTTTTCTTGGACCCCTACTATGAAATACTGGAGTATTGTACTGTTGCTATATTTTAGCTGCTTGCAAATACCTAACTAAGCTCAGTCCTTCTGGCTATTAGGAAAGGTAAAAGTACATACACAGACACAGTATATGTCAAATTTAAACTATTTAACATAGATATTGCACATTTTAGAAAATAATTTTTTTTTCTAAAATGTAGGCACATGATTAAACTGAAATGGAGTTGAGTATACAATCAATAATATGCACAGAATCGCCACTTGATAATTAAACTCAGGATAAATCTTTTGTGATCATTGACGATTCTTGATTTACTAGACCCCAAAATGTTTACATTCATCCTCCATCCTACTGTAACAATTAAAAATTTTGAACTTTGCTCAGGTTCAAGAATACAGCATTTCAAATAACATTTCCTAATCTTAAGTTAATAATAATTTTAAGACTGTGATAATTTCTGGTACAAAGTTTCAAATCAGTTTAAAGACAACCTGTGGCAAATCAAGAGCCGGAGAAGTTAAGTTCTTAGGAAGGACCATGCCGATGAAGTTTGCCAGTCAGACCCGCTGCGGGGATATGATCATAATACCCAAGACCACTAAGATAAGATCTGTTTGCCTACGATAAACAGATGTTTTAATTAAAGAGCTGATGACAGTTTAGTACCAAATCCACTCTGTGAAAGGTAACTAATAAAAAAATTCATTTGTCTTTTTCAGGGATGTGATGAGTTTAGGGATCACACTGGTTGGCCATCAAAAGAAAATCATGAGCAGCATTCAGACTATGAGAGCACAAATGCTCCATTTACATGGAACTGGCATCCAAGTGTGATTAGCGTTTCTCCCTTACGAGGGAGATCACGGACTGCGAGAGAACAGTACTGGCCTTCGGGATATGCATAAGAAATGCTGCTAGAAGACAGTTGATGTCCTGGGTCCTTCCTACAGTGAAGAGAAGATTTAAGAAGCACCTACAGACTTGAACTCCTAAGTGCCACCAGAACACATAAAAAGGGAATTTAGGATCCACCCCTGGTGGCCAGGAAAACAGCAGTGACAATAAACAAAGTACTACCTGAAAACATCCAAACACCTTGAGCTCTCTAACCTCCTTTTTATCTTATAGACTTTTTAAAATGTACATAAAGAATTTAAGAAAGAATATATTTGTCAAATAAACTCATGATCTTATTGTTAAAATCAATGAAATATTTTCCTTAAATATGTGATTTCAGACGATTCCTTTTTAAGATCATTTGTGTTTATTCTTCATAAGGACTTTGTTTTAGAAAGTTGTTTATAGCTTTGGACCTTTTTAGTGTTAATCTATGACACATTACTACACTGGGTACCTTTGAAAGAATCCAAAATTAAAAACAAAAACAAAAACAAAACAAAACCATAGCATGATTGAAGATATATCTCCGTCAGAACATTGGTATCCTTTTTTGTGCCATTTTATTTTGTTTAATTAGTGCTGTTTTGATATCGTTTGCTAATTGGCAGGTAGTCAAGAAAACGCAAGTTGCCAAGAGCTCTGGTATTTTTTAAAAAGAAATTTTTTTGTAAAGATCAGACAACACACTATCTTTTCAATGAAAAAGCAATAATGATCCATAAATACTATAAGGCACTTTTAACAGATTGTTTATAGAGTGATTTTACTAGACAGAATTTAATGAAAAAATTCAAATTGTAGGTTTATGACTATAAAAAAAAAACGAGGCGCTTCATCTAAAGAGTGTGGGTGAAGGCAAGTCTCTGAGAGCAAGAACTATCCAGTGTTATCTAAAATTTAATCTGAGCACATCGAGATTTTTTTCAATGTTGAGACATTAGGAAATTTAGGAGAAATAGTTGACATATATTTTATATCCTATTCTGTTTAATGCAGTCCAAACACAAAAAGAAAGGAGTAAGTTTTATATTAGAACTCGGAAGCATGAGAAAAGGGGCAGTTCACATTTTCACCTTTTAAAAACAGATTTGCTGCACAGAATATCATCACTGCAGTTTTTAAAAAAGTCTTTTATTTGTGAACGCTGATGTAAGAAACTTATTAAATGAAAGAACTCTTTTTACCGTGTAAGGAAGAGGTGAAGGATCTGGCTTTTTTTTTTAAGCTTTATTTATTAAACCATATTATTTGATTACTGTGTTAGAATTTCATAAGCAATAATTAAATGTGTCTTTATAGATATTTCAGGAATGTATACATATTGTGAGTAATGCTTTCAAAGTTATGAAAATCATGAACTACCCCAGAATTGAACTGTTGTACTTCCAAAGAGAATTGGGCTGTTTATAATGATTTTAATAGAGAAAGATCCCAGGGATCGGTCATAATTGGTCTTGTTTGATAATGTGGGCATCCACAAACAAACAAATAACAGAAACAAAAACCTGTAAATGTTCCTTTGTAAAACTTGTAAATTTTATTTATACTGTCTTGTTTTGTACACACATTTCTCTGTAGTGGGCTCTGAATACATTGAAAATGCACTATATTTTTCTATTTTACTTGCAGAGCATCACAAAAGAACAGGTATTTTCAGTGCTACATAATGTGTTTTCCCACATTTAGGACCAAAGATGGCTATAGAAAAACTCAAATGGATTGCTTCCCAAACCCCTCCCCACCCTTTTTTTTTTCTTTTAAATCACTGTACAGTGTTATTTGATATTTTAATTTATTTTTCAATTGACGAGAAAAATCATTTTAATTTCACTAAAATGTTTTTTGTCCCTAAGGAACAAAATAATCTGTAAAATAATTTTAATTAGCATAATACAGTCACCTAGACACTTCCATTTGTAATCTTTGTAATAGACTGTAAATATATTTTTGGAACTATAACACAATGTGCTTGAGGGTTATTTTTCAGTGTCTGCAGTGTATACAAGTGTTTATACTGAGTACAGCACTTTACAATTCTAATCAGTAGCATTGGCCTTTGAGAGAATGAGTGAAAGAGGTTGAGTGAGTGTTCCTAATTCCGTCTGGATTCTAAACTCACTAATAATGAAGTTCTTTTCCTGTTCATAGCTTAAGGTGCTTATTTTTTCTATTAAAATTAAATTAACAAAAAGCCATTCTAGAAATAGAAGACATAGTATGGTACATGCAAACGGTGTCTTTCCTGCTTTTTTCTAGCACTAGATTTATAGTTGAGTAGTCTTTCTTGCATAGAAGGGCAGAATAAAAGTTTTTTTGAGTTTTTTTTCAAAAATAACTTTTTTCTTCAGCAATATACCTCATCTGCCTTAAATTTTTTACAGCTCTTTACAGGGAAAGGGGAGAAGGGATGGGAAAGACACACAGCACAATAGGAAGTGTATGAATACATCACTCTCTCGTTTGTAGGTTTCTTTTCCGGACCAACATTATGATTTAGAAATACATGTATGTGAAACGAATATTCAGAGAAAAAGAATTAACATTGTAATGCTGATTGTAATACTCTCTTCCAGAAAGAGATGAAATGGTATAACGATAAGAATGTACAACTTGCACCTTGAAATCTTTTTTTTTTTTTTTTTTTTTTGATAAATTAGTGCTCAGGGGAGGAAAGGTAGAGAAAGCAAACGTCAAAAATTGAATTCAAAACTTATAAAAATGCAAAAGGAAATGGCCTCCTTGCTTTAATAGAGCCACCTTTTTTAGAACGCTGTCTTCACACTCGACTTGTGTTTTGCATTCAGTACTGAAATAAAAGTAACTTTTATTACATCCGAATCTAACATTTTCTCAGCAATTGATCGGCCTTGTTTACTGGGACTGGTGGTTTATGCTTGTCAGAGCACTATTAGTTGAATCACATTGTATACTTATGTAATCTACATTAGCTAGTACTATTTAGGACTATATTTTAATTGCTCCTCTTATCCGTGTTTTTAAGACAATTAAAATGGTGTATTTCACCTCTTTTTTTTTTTTTTTTTTTTTTTAATTTAGGTAATGCTGATATTCTCCCGTTTGTTTCCTGAGTAGCCACAACGGTGCTGCTCACTGATGTGCATGTTCAAATAAATTACTGATGTGTATTTTTTTTGCTCTATGTGGAGAAATCATGGGGAACTTGGGGCGAGATGTGCTTTTTGTTGGTTGAATTTGTCCCTCCTTGCCTAAGAATTACTACAGGGGTCATCCTTTTATAAGGACAAACTGCTTTTGAACAGTGTCTTTAATGTATCAAGCACAAATAACTCTTTCTTCAACACGAATCATAAGTCTCTTTTTACCAGCTTAAAATAATAAACGAGTCTATTAGACAATGTAAAGAAAATCCTGTCTCCAATCATTGGCGGGTTCCTTTATGTCCCTTACTCATTTATTTTCTTACACGATATCATGAAAGGAGATGTCTTGAGTAAAGGTTTCATTGAAATATTTCAGTGGACCAATAAGAATAGGAAGAAAATTAATACCCACTGCTTCCCTTCATTCTTTTTCACAGTGACTTACTTCCACTCTAATTATTACAGAATAACAAGTTAAGCCTATGTCTTCAAAGAACCATACTATCAAACATTTTAGTTAAGACCTTTTTTCTTCTTTTTTCGAAACTACAACTACATGGGACTAACAAGAATATTTGCCTGAGAAAGGAAATATTTTGTCATTAGATCCTGACACATATTTTAGAAATTTGATATGCAATGGCAGCTTGGGGAGTTTTTGCATTTAAGATGCTGCAGGATGCAAACATAGGATCCAGAGCAAATGGAAAAGGTGATAAATCTGGCTGTCTGACTGGGATGTTTGCCATTGAGCATTGACACCGACTCGGTGATCATTCCAGCTTGCCCCTGAAATGAAGAAAACTAAGCCCTCTTTATGCTACAGTATCACCACTTTACGCTTAACAAATTCATTACAACTATCTAAAAATGTTTTCAACAATGAGAATAGACTAACACCCGATGAGGTGCTATCACTGCTTACCATTTGTACTGCTGAGGCTCAGGCTAGTTTGGACTGAAATGCAGAGTTTCATCTTGAAGTCTTAGCTATCCCTCACTATTCTATAGGCAAGGCACTCATTAATTTCACAGAATAATAATTATACAGCCTGAAACACTGATGGGCAGTCATACGATCCCTTAAAGCCTGGACTCACAAGTAGAAGCAAGATATGTTATCCTACCAACACTCATTTCCCTACAGAATTATAAAACCATCAAGGATATACAAGTTCTCTCACTAGGGAAAAGATAGATTTTTTAAACTCATGGTGATCATCAGTAACAACTTTTATTAAAGCACTTTTATTTTTTAAATGTCTATTTATTTTGAGAGAGAGAGAGAGCATGCGCATGAGTGGAGGAAGGGGCAGAGAGAAAGGGAGGGCGAATCTCAAGCAGGCTCTGCACTGTTCGCACAGAGCCGGGTGTGCGGCTCAATCCCATGAACTGTGAGATCATGACCTGAACCCCAATCAGGAATCGGTTGCTCAATGGACCGAGCCACCCAGGCACCCCCATTGAAGCACTTTTAACTCCTATTTTTACCTTTTGTTTTACATTACTAGCTGCACTGAAAATTCAGTATCAATTTTGAGCAAAGCTGCTGAAAAGGAAGACACATGAAGCCAAAAGGTAATCTAATTCCTGAACGCAAAAGATCGTAACTACTGATACTAACAGATGATAAGAGACAGTGCATGGGGACTAGCAAAGGGTCCAGCTGCTCTGAAGGAAACACCATCCTCTTGCCTTAGTGTCAGTGTCCCCTCAGTACCCGTTACCTCGCTGCTCATCCTGCTCTGTCTAGTACGTCTCAGCTTGAAAAATATGGGCAGGAGAATATAATATTTCAACAGGACTGCTTCTGTGAGCCTCATTAGAGTTAAGTGCTGTAAGGGGATATTTTTTTCAAGTTCAATGATTGAATGTAATTAAATCTATAATTAAACAATAAAAGACCTCTTCTGATTGACCTTGAGGTTAAAATAAATTTAATTAATTGATCTAATTTAATTGGACCAATTGCACAAAGTTTGGTAAGTAGCTATAAGTAGCTCAAGTGTTCTGTAGGTATGCAACAGCACTAGGAATTCTTTAAGTACGTGACAATAGTAGGGATTTCTAAATTCCCAGCATCTGATGCTTTGGAGATGGTAACAAGTGAGGTGTCGTCTATTCCAAACTTCCAGAAGTAGCAAATGGAGCTCAATCAGATATAACCTGCAATATGTACATCATTATTTCAAATATCCCAGGTTGCTACTGCTGAAAACTATTCTTGTTTTCCTTTGGAAATTCGCAGCCTTTAATTAAGTATACTAGTGGATTTTATACATAATTAAAGAATGCACCATATATTTTTAAACGAGTGGTTAATCTTAGATCTTAATAAAAGATGTTCATGAACACATTTGTTTTAAGTAATGTCAGGTCTAATTTAGTAACGAATAAACATATGTTGTTCAAATCTCGCCATTTCGCTGTGTAACCAAAACTAATTAAAGACAATGACTGGACAACAAACTCTAGTAAAACAGGTAGAGAAAAGGAAACGATACATATAGAACGAGTGTTCATATAAATCACATGCTTTTAAAGATATTTTGCAGTGCATACAAATGAGGCAGACAACTCAAGAATGCTTTGAAAAAGTGATGTAAATTTGCAGACACTTTCTACACTAGGATAGACTGATAGGATAGACTCTGCAGCAAATTAAAAGAGAAATTTGTAAGTTTAACCTCATATCCCTCTGTCAATTTGCTAGAGATACATACACTGTTAACATAAAAAAACTGAACAGAATATGAGGCTAAAATGTGCTTTTTCCAGAGGGAAGAGACCCACACATTTCTTCAGCTCTGACATTTGCAAAGTATTTTCACGGATCTACTGGGGGATGAGGGGGTGGGATCTATTGGCCATGCATCATGGTAAATTTAGGTTTTCACTAGATCTTCGCCATTTGCACACCATGCTCCGTCTGTATTCACCAGAACCCAACTTAATTGGGAAAGAACAGGAACCTGATGCCACAAATAGGCCTGCCTAGCTTGACCTGAAAAATGGAGGAAAGTGAAAGCATAGGTTGTTGCTGCTGGTTCAATGGCTGTACTCATCACAAAGAAGAGCTACCTGGGACGCCTAGGTGGCTCAGTCTGTTAAGCATCTGACTTCTGCTCAGGTCATGATCTTGTGGTTCCTGTGTTTGAGCCCCACATCGGGCTCTGTGCTGACAGCTAGAGCCTAGAGCCTGCTTCCGATTCTGTGTCTCCCTCTCTCTCTCTGCCCCTCCCCGACTCACGCTCTGTCTCTGTCTCAAAAATAAACATTAAAAAAAAAAAAGAAAGAAGTGTTACCTGTTAGGTCAGGTGTGGTGGAGAGCCAGCAAAACAAGGAGCCACTAAATCTCCTCTGATCTACTTAAACAACAAAGCCAGAAAACACCAAATAATACCATCTTTCAGATTTTGAAGTGTATATAAAAGGCAGGGATAAATTACAGGAAATCTAGAGAGCCGGAAGGGAGAAGCCAACTTTAAAGAGAGAGGCAATGAAGAGCTATTGGCTATTCTGACCAGGAAAAGGATGTGGTGGGAAAGAAGTTTCAAGGACTGCAGTCCGGCAATGTTGCCTGGATTATGAATTAATTACTCTTCATTTTTGGACCAGCGCCATAGAATGTACTCTGTGCTTCCATACCTTCACTCTCCATTTTCCCATTCCCTCTCACTTTTCTAAATGGGGGAAATCACTCTCTTCAAGACACATCTCAGAAGTTACCTCCTCCAAGTGTTCACTTTCTGCCACCTCGCAGCCAGAATTTTCTTTCCTGGGCTTTGCTTAAGCTGCTTCGCTGTGTCAGATTATTTGTATGTGTGTCTCTCGCACTGGATCAAGAACTCTTGGAGGGCAGAAGCCAAATGGAAATCTTTGTTTTACGTCCTTTGGGACTTAGCAGTTTCTGGCATTCAGTAGACACTCTATAAATATTTTAGAATCCTTGAAGTGCAAATTAATTCAAATTGTTTTCTTCTTAAAAGGTAGTGAGGATCAGGTGCTCTGAAGGCTGAACGGGGTTCAGTGAAGGTGGTAGTGAACCGGGTGTTGAGGGAGAAAACTAATTTCAGAGCACGGTTGGCTGCTCCTGTGATAGGTTGGGGCAGCAGGGACACCCCAAGGGACCCAGAAGAGGAGCACAGAGACGTGGACCGTGTGAGTGAGGGAGGCAGAAAGAGCTGATTAGTAAGCAAGACCAGGACGCCCCAAATGCAGTATCTTGCAGATGTTGGAAGGGAGGAGGCATCACTGGTTGTAAATAACAGAGCAAGATGAAAGAGGAACTTGAAATCAAGCAGAAGAAATTGGACTTGATGAGAGAGACAATGAAGGGCTATTTACCAATATCTGGTGTGATGAGGCAAAGGTAGAGCAAAAATGTTTTTTAAGGAAGAGTATTCTGCAAAAACAAATGAGATGTGCTTGTGATTAATTTAAAATCAGGCTTAGACAAGGGACAAGAGTGGTTTTCTTCTTCTACAATGAAAACACCACTCCCTCCAGCTCTCAAGCTCAAGACAGTGTCAGGAACTCTATAGTTAAGTAAATTTACAATAATAAAGTTGACTTTCTCATGGGCCAGCCTGTAAGTCTACTTACCATTTATTTCCATTTGAAGAGACAGTGGTGGGTCATGGCAGAGGGTTTGAAGACCGACCATGTGAGACTAATGCCTATCACTACATGGGTAACGTGGGGCAAATGACTTAATTTCTGTTTCCGTCTTCCTATCTTACCTGAAAAATAAACATAAATAGTACCCACTCTAAGAGTTGTCGAATTTGTCAATTGATACTTGGAAAGTACTTTTAACAATAAGTACTCGGTACATGCTAGCTCTTATTTCTTTGGGAAATATTTTTGTTTACATTTCTAATTATCTAGTTAACAAACATTCATAAACACACTGCTGTGAATTCTGACCCAACACGCAAATGAATTTTAGACTCTAAATTATATTTTTGTCCCTATTTCGCCCTTATTCTTTTCTCAGTTTTGTTTTTGTTCTTGTTTTTTTAATCAACATTAATCATATCTCTCAAGTCAGGACCCAAAGAGTCAAACTTCACTCATCTGGCCATAAACAATCATTCACTATGTCCAACTGATTTTACCTCTTTGATGCCTCTGGAATCTACCACCATTCTCAGTGCCACTGCCCTGAATTAGGTTTTCATCACCTCTCACCTAGATGAATGTCACATCCTCCAATCTGTTTCTCTTTCTCTCATCCTTTTTAATTACAACTTTCAGAGTTATTTCTGTAACCCATGTCCGACTGATCGTGTTTTCCCTCAGTTTAAAAAACTCTAATGGGCCCTCGCTAATCAGAGAATTACATCCAATTATGTAACATAGCATTATCAATTGGGATGCTGCCCGTGTGATCTTCACCATTATCACCTCCTGCTGGACTGAACAATTTGTGTCTTTGGCATACAAAATTTTTTCACAGACCCTTGCCATTATGAGTTTCCTGAGGGGGGCAAAGGAATGTATTTTACTCCTATTGAGCCCAACACAGATTTAAACGTTGGAAATAGTTTCTATACCTCAAAGCAAGAATATGTAATTAACTTTAAGACAAATATTAAGTTTGAGGAAAAACACATAATCTCCCTCAATTAATAATTGATATTACAATGTCATTTTTTCCACTTTTTATGCATCTCCTTCAACAACGACTTGAATACACTTTTGGCAATTAAGAGACAAAACAGATCATTTGGTTAATAAACATTGCATTCTGAGTTATAGTACAGAATTATATCTCTATGTGTACATGTTAATTTACATTTTCTTTCATCTAAACATATATTTTAAATTTTGTGTTTGATTGCTTTTTATTGGAGAAGCGGTGTGGAGATTTCTGCATGGCTTTATTCTACCGTCTTGTCAGGAAGTGGGAAAACATTCTCTAACTTTTCTTTACCCAGTTATATTATATAGCATTTTATATTGTTTCTGTATCTGTCAATTATGTTGCCTCACAGACAGGAAGTGGAAGTCTTGCGTCCAGCTCACATTTCTATTTCAAAGACTGGTACAGTGCCCGACACCTTGCAGATTCTTAAGAGGTGTGTTTTGAGTGATTGAGAGTCACGTGACCCTCAAGCCAGGGACTCTGACACTTTAGCGGTAGGTCCCAACCTAAAGCATGAAGATCATTCTCCAGAACTGAGCGTCTTAATCACTCTCATCCTACTAAAGAGTGTCTTTCTTCAATGTCACAGAAGTTCCCCAAATGCCACCCTGACTACTAAGTTTTAACTACCATCATGTGTAACTCCATATAAATTTAATATCAATGGAGAATCTTCACACTTAGGGAGGTAAAACAAGAACCAAGTTACAGGGAAAATTTAGAAGGTCTCAGTTGTAGAAGTATTAGTCCTGGTTTCACCGTTTACTGATTCCTTGACCTTGGCAGAACAATTCATATCTATGAAGCTCAGTTTTCTTCTTTATTGGATTGGATGTGTCTGCCTTCCTTTGTTTTTAAAGAGCAATTTTATGAAGAACATATAAAATAAAGCAGACAAATGAACTTTAAATAACACGGAGCAAGTTTTAAATTAAAATTACGATGATTTTTTTTTTTCTGAATTGAATCTGAGATGCTACCTTCTTGCCAATTGCTTTTGTGTAGTTTCCAGTTAGCCTGAAAAATTCTAAATGTATGTGTGTAGGAAAAGACACTGATGGTTTCTTATTTATTAATGATTTGGGTATATTTTCTTCTGATCTGGGTTGGTATTTCCTAATTCCATTGTGGCTTTTCAAGCTTCCTGACTTGGATGTTATATAATCTAAGAATTCCTCTGCTTTGCTTTCATTTCAATGGCTTCCAGTCAAGCAAAGGCTCAAATTCAAGGGTTTTGGAGATTTTTTTTTTCTTGGGGGGGGAGGGGTTAGCTTCTGAAGCTTCCTGCAATCTTGCAGCCTGTGACCTGCAAGGTCTCTTAATCCCATAAACTCTAAATCGCATCCCCTACTCTCCAAACTCTATACCATTTATCTGTTCTTACAGCCCACCTGGAGTTTCTTGGTCCTCGTGAATACTGTGTATTGGCCCCTAGGTTATGGGAGACGGGTGTTACTCAGCAAACATATAAACTGCCTAAATTTAACAACTGTAACTTCTGCACGAATAAATGATATTTGCTTGTTCGGTAGTGCTCCGGGGTATAGTAAATTTTGACTTCTCTATTTTAGTCTTGTTGGGACGCATGTCTAATTATGCTTGTTGGTTTAGCACTGTGTGGAGAATGTTAGGTAATGTTATTATCGAGAGTTTGCTCATCTTGAAATGTCAGTCACAGGACCAGCGCGGAACGTCGAAAGTTGAAACAACATGACTAAGGTTGGGTCAACATCGCTTCCAGGCTCTGTATAATTTTAGAGATTTATAAGTTGGATGTAAATATTCACATCAGGCTCAACCATGCCGGGCCTTTTCTGACCCTTCTCACCGTGTTTCAGATGATTTCCAACTCAGGTGAGGAGGTTGCCTGGCATTTGGGGGAATCATTTTTTGTTGTGTTTTGTTTCTGGTTACTCTGGGTTTTCAAATGGCTCGTTCCATTTAAAATAAAGTAGACTGCATTACTGTTTTCTTTGTTGTTGTTGTTTTAATATATTGCAGACAGGTAGAAACATGTATGCATTATGTATAAATAACAATGTTTTCAAGCTCTCCATTTCAAAACTATTGTGACCGGATAAGTTAATCCATAAGTGCTACAGAAGTACATTTCAAAGAGCCACTGAAATAAACTCTGATTTAGTTGGTAGCTTCTCCATCTTTGGCTATAAAATTATAATCACTATCAGGTGCAGATCCATATAATTTTTTACAATATAGGGCATATTATGTCTTGATTTGCATTTTGCAGTTTCCTAAAAATCACCTGCAATTCTTTCTCAAAACTCACCCCTTTGATGATCAACTTGGCAGCATTTTTCTCAAGTTAACTTTTCAAACTCTGATGGCAAAAGGTGCCAGTAGTGCCTGTTTTCATTTCAGAAGTAGATGTGTGAAGTTGTTACCTCCGTGGGATTCCAAGATATGACGATTAAGTCTCTCCTGTTCTCAGGCAAACTTAACAAGTTTGAGCAAGTTAGGCATATGCACATACATGCATTTGGCTGGAGGAAGAGGGTAGTGCTGTTTGCAGCTGAAGAAGGTAAGAACCTCTTTTCTTCCTTCTTTAAAACCCAGGGTCTATCTACTACTAGTGATGTGACCTTGGCCGAGTTACATAACCGCTATTTGGCTCCTTGTCTATTTTGTTAAAATGAAAATGATAAATAGTACCCGTTTCATAAAGTTACTTTTAAAATTAAAGAAGTTAATGTAGGTAAAGATCTTAGAAGCATGCCTGGCTGTTACTATTTTAATGATTAAGCTTCGTGGCTACAGACCCTTCAGTATTTTTAAGTTAAGAGACAGGAACCCATCAGAGTTTGCCTCATTTTAAATAGCTAGAAAGATTCTCTGAAAGCAACGTAAATATCAAGCCTGTTGTTAGGCCTCAGACCCTATGATCATGGAAGAATTCATGATAAAAGACATAGAGATCCCAGAAAATGGCAGCAGAGAACTTTTGAAAGAAGGATCTTTACCTGAATGTGCAGGTTTCTGGAGTAAAGCATAAACTTTTGGGAGAAAACCTGCTTAGGCTCTGCCTTGGGGTACAAATGTGAACTGTGGATTTCTGAAACTCCTTCCTCATCAGCTACAGATGAGATAATTGCACCGATATTGGAGCGAGACACAGTTGGTTTATGGCACAGACTTGGCCACTCATTGTGATTTTGAGAAATCCTCTCAAATTATTTGAACCTGTTTCATCACCAAGTAAGTGAGGCTAAAGATATCTGCTTCGGGGTGCCTGGGTGGCTCAGTCGGTTAAGTGTCCGACTTCAGCTGGGGTCACGATCTCGCAGTCTGTGAGTTCGAGCCCCGCGTGGGGCTCTGTGCTGCCAGCTCAGAGCCTGGAGCCTGTTTCAGATTCTGTGTCTCCCTCTCTCTCTGCCCCTCCCTTCCTCATGCTCGGTCTCTCTCTGTCTCAAAGATAAATAAAAGCATTAAAAGAAAAATTTAAAGATATCTGCTTCAAGTGTGGCTTTCAGGAAAGAGAGAAAGAGAGAGAGAACATAGCATACCGTACCCTAATATAATGTTTACTTTTCTCCCCTTGACTCCACCAAGGACTCAACAGGCCACACTGAGGTAGCGTGTGCCTTTTCCCTGGTCTATCAGGCTCTGTCCACAGAGATAGAAATGCTGTACCCGAACAGGTGTAGCAGTGACCGTGTATCCTCAATATACCCTGGCTAGGGGTGCCTGGGTAGCTCAGTTGGTCAAGCCTCTGACTCTTAATTTCAGCTTAGGTCATGATCTCACGGTGCTTGAGATTGAGCTTCAAGTCAGACTCAGTGCTGACAGTAGGGAGCCTCCTTGGGATTCTCTTTCTTCCTCTCTCTCTCTCTCTCTCTCAAAATAAATAAACTTAAAAAAAAAAAAAAAGTCTACCCTGGCTAATCTCTTTTTCCCAAGGAAGCTGAGGAAGCATATTTCTCTGGTTTATCTCCACCCAAAATTATCCTCCTAGTAAGGAGCAATCAAGATGTGACACAACCTAATCCCTTATTATCACCACACCTAGTTTTTGTTATGATTAGCAAAAGTATTTCTGGAGGGAAGCAAAAATGAAACGTCCAGTCTGCACCAGTAACTCCCATATCCAAATATAATCAGGATGCCAAATTTTGAAAGATGTAGCAAGAATATTTGAATTACTCTGAATTAGCGCGTAGTATATTCTAAAATTCAGCTGACATCACAAACACACAGAATCGTAGTAGAAAAAAAGGGAAAAGAAGTCAAGGTGAAAGAGATTAAAAGCCAATTATTTGTTGAGGCAGAGGTATATTGATGGAGTACGTGTGCACGCATGCACACACACACAAACACACACACACACACACACACGAAATAAGCTCATTGAACAGGGTGTTTGTGAGTACATACGATAAACTGGTGTGTATAATTCAGTCTAATACCACTAGTATTGTGGATAATAGTGTAACTCTCTACCAGAACTAGGTGATACTAATAGTGATGAAATGTAAGGCAAAGAAAGAGAAATGCCTAATTATTATTTTTATAATTTAATTTCCCCTTTTGCTCAAATTCCCTTTCCTTTTACTACTATTACCTATAGAAAGTTAATTTTCAAGAAAGTATAGCAATAGCCTGCCTTTCTAAAACTGCATAGGTTTACAAAACCCATTTCTTTCCTATTTCCTAAATAGCTGTAGGCAGAATCATGAAAATTATAGAAAAACACAATCTTCCTCTACTTTATCTTGATATGTGTTCTATATTGTGTCACCGGTGGGAAAAATAATATCTTCCCTTCATGCACAGTTCAGCATAGAAAAGGTAATCTATTTGAATAACTATGCAAAGAGCTTCAGCTAAGCAATAAAATGCAAGTCAAGAAAGTATCTACACCTCACCCTTCTATGAATGTTTTAAAACGGGAGCATGTCAACTTCTGGTTGGATAGCAAGTGGTCATCAGACTTAAAATTCTGGCCAGGCTAATGTTGTGCTGCACAAAATCCACATTTGAACTATTGGGAAAAGCTAAAAAAAAAAAAAAAAAAAAAAAAAAAAAAAAAGCTTCCAGTAGTTGGACATCTCTGCTTTTCCTAAAAAATATAAAACAAAGTATTGTCATGACTTCTATATTATATAATTCTGAAGGTGAGTTCTTGTGTTTTTATAACTTTTTGTAATGTTCATTTATTTTGAGAGAGAGAGACAGAGACAGAGACAGAGCACAAGTAGGGGAGGGGTAGAGAGAGAGGGAGACACAGAATCTGAAGCAGGCTCCAGGCTCTGTGCTGACAGCTCAGAGCCCCACGCAGGGCTCAAAGTCACCAACCGTGAGATCATGACCTGAGCTGAAGTTGGACATGTAACTGACTGAGCCACCCCGGCGGCCCCCCCCCCCCCCGCTGTGTCTTTTGAAGCATTTCCTCTTATTTATCAAGCTTTCCGTGTTGAATGTTTTCTAATTCCTTTGTTCCATTCGGAGGGAAGTAGTTGGGGCTTACTTGGGTTTATTTTTTTTTAACTTTGAATATCTTAACTATTTTTAAGAGCAAAGCCATGCGAATTTATTTGTAGGGATCTTAAGAAAAAGAAAGAAGAGTTGGCCTTATTTTTAGATAAATGAAAATAATCTCATAAGCAAATACATTACATAGTATTAGGTCACCCAAGATCATCTTGACAGAAGTACAGTTTCCATGTTTACCTCATGTGATTTTCATAGCACGATCAGGAATCATTTGCAAATTGCTTAACTGTCTTTAGAAATGAGGAGAGGCCACAACTGGTCAAAACTCCTCTGACAACTAGCACTACTGACACCGTCACCAGATTGGGAGTCATTTGTCAAAAACCTCGAGGGACCGGGAATTAAAAAACAAATAATAATTTTACTTCCAAAAAGTGAAGGAGAATAGCCTTCTTGTTTATTTCAGGAATCAGAGTTCCCGTTGTTGAATAAGCTCTACATTAAATGCCTTAAGTGATTGCCTAAGCGCAGTGCCAGGACCGCTAACACCGCATATGCCCTCTGCAAGCAGCCCTGATTTTGTTGCTCACGAAGTTTGAAATCTTGCCAGAGAGAAATAGCTCAATTTCTTTTAAACCCGCTGGGATATAACTTCATACAAAAGCTACAATTCATAGAAAGGAACCGACCCCACATAATTTTGCCTACACGTTTGCTGAAGTGTGAAAAACTTTAGTTTGTGAACTGATGTTACGTATAAGAAAACAGAGCAGAGCCTAGGACTGAGATCTCCAAGCTCATATTGAAACCAGTGATTCCCAAACTTGGACACACAGACGAGTCCACTGGGGGTCTTTTAAAAATACTGACGCCTTGCTCCCACCCGCAGCATTTTGAGATAATGTGTTGGGTTTGCAATCTGCAAGTAGAGACTTTTATTTTTTTTGAAATGCAGGTGACTTTTTTAAGCAGCAGTTTGGGAGCCACTGATGTGGAATGTGGATTTACAGGCTTTGGGATGGACCAGAATAACGTTCTCCCAGCTCTTTCCTCACTTAAAAGAAGTTTTATAAATGATGATTGTTTGCAAGTTTCCTTTCCACTCCCACCCCTCATAACCTCAGGGAAAATGAAACAGTTGCCTGTGTCTCATGATTTTTCATAAAGCTTTAGACGTGTCTACAATGGGGGAATGTACCAGGAAGGATATTCATCTTAATTATGTTAATCCTCCTTAGCCAAGAAATGGGAAGTGGAGATCATCCCTCTGGATCAACAGAAATATGTTTATCACTGCCACAAAACTGTTTGGGGGCAATTTGAATACAATCCTTCAGATTCATGAAATAGCACTATATTTCCCTGTGGGTCACTCTAAACCATGTAGAATACCAAAGGCTATGACTTTTTAAAAAAAGATTTCCCAATGTTATTATTTCAGAACTCTAAGTGATTCTGTATGTGTACATCAAGTTAAGTCTATAGTGGTCACCATGATTTTGTCTCGTCATCGAAAGTATTTTCAACTCTCTCTTCAGCAGGATTTTCAAATAAATGGTAATTTTCAGACACGCAACAGTAAGGCTTTGTAACATCTTTATGAGACAAAATGCAGAAACGCTTCTCAAGTTTGACTGATTTTTATTACACACTTGTGAGGTAAATTGCCTTTGAAACAATTTGACGTGGGTTAAAAATGAGACAAGAGGTATTTCCAGAGATTTCATAGTACTGAAATTGGCTTGTGATTTCTGATATTTTAAATATTAGAAATCTTCTTAGATATATATGTATATAATCATATAGTGCAGATTTTTTGTCACAGTCTCTGAAACTTTTATTTTCTTTGTTTATCTCAGTGTAGTTGACGCACGATGTTACATTAGTTTCAGGTACACAATATAGGGATTCAACATCTCTCTGTATTACTCTAGGCTCATGATGAGTGTAACTACCGTGTGTCCCCATACAACACTATTATAACATCATTGACTACTCCTTATGCTGTGCCTTTTATTCCTGTCTTATTCATTCCTGAACTGGAAGCCTCCCCCTTCACGCATTTTGCCCACCCCTCACTCTCCTTCCCTCTGGTGAATTTACTGCATTGACTACCTCAGGAACTCTAGAGCTCATTGGCTTTCCTTCTTTTCTTAATTAGTATTAACTAAGTATACTTAAATATATTAAATATTCAATGATAAAATAATAATGGCTAAAGTTCTGTTGATAATAACGGTAGTTTACATTTTGTCAGAAACATGGTACGTGAATTACTTCAATAATGTCTTCTAAAATTCAGTAAGGCAAAAAGTTTTGTTATCCCCATTTCCTAGATGTGGAAATAGGATTGGAGAGATTAAGTGATTTTCCCTAATTACACACAGAGTGAACCAAAACCGATCTCCTGCAGCATAATAAAATGAACCCAAGAGCTTAACTAAATGTGTAACATCTAAACATCCCGAAAGAAAGCTTAAAGGCCAGCCACTATTTATTGGCCAATATGATGTGTTGTTCAGACATTTACAAACATGAGTGCGTATGGATTTTATTTTATTTCATTCATAACCAAATACTCGGTAGCACTTATGTGCAGTTTTTGTTTTTATATAAAGGGATTAATCATTAACAAAATCCAAAAGGTTTTTTTTTTTTCAGAATAAATACATACACATATTTTAAATGCTATTTAAATTATTACCATCTGTTTATGCATTTAGTGAGGCTCTTAAGAAATATGAGCTAATATATTAAATAGAATATTTATTGCCCATTTAGAGTGTAAACCTCACATCCCTCCCTTACCCTTCTGTTAGCTGACAATCACATGAGCATTAGGGACCAGGATCTTTAGAACATCAAACTCAAACAGCTTAACCCATAACTGGTTCCTTTCAAGGACTTGCAACACAAAACCCAAGCAAATCGTTTTTTCTTGTAGCTATATTCACAAGATGATATGTATTCTGACATACTAAGACAATGCCTAGAATTCAACCATTCCTCTTGTAAATTATTATCTTTCCATAATTACAGATAGAAATTGGCATACTTTTTAGATAGAATGTCTAATAAGCTAATTGTCTATAAATTCTAAAAAGAAGAGTTAACATTTAAAAAGGAATTCACTACATTTTGGATACAGGTTGAAAAACCATATCAGAAGTAGTGATAAACATAACAGAATTATAAGAATAGAAAATGTCCTTAATTCAGAGAAGATTCTGGGATAGTTGAGGCCACCGAAGATAAACACACACACACACACACACACACACACACACACACACATTCAGACATGTTAGAAACATGAGGAACATGTAGGATGATGTAGTCTTTTTATGAGACAATAAAGAAGCATGGAAATATAATAATTAAAGGTTGATGGATATTTATGGCTGACATCATTACATCATAACCATCTATAGGGGAGCACACTGCTAGACTCAGTATGTTGGTCTCTTTTTATCTATCATAATTCTGTGAGACAGATACTATCATCATTCACAGTCCACAAGTGGGAAAGCCAAGTTCTAGAGCAGTTAACTAACATACCCAGGATCTTATAGATTTGATAGCTATATCTGATCTGAAACACCATGTTCTTCCCTGTGTACCACAGTAAATTATTTGTTTTTGTCTGCTTTCCTGATTCTCAATGGCCTTTTGCCTGAGCAGGAGAGAAACACAGGTGTATATCTCTGGAATTTTGTCATAAAAGATTCCAGAACCATAAAGTATGAATATCTTACATTCCCCCATTAAATGATCAAAAATGTAAATTAAGAAGTACTCTCACTGAGAATGATCTTTATTTCAGGCATGTCAGTGACAGTTTTAGTCTTTCAACTAAGTTCTAATGAGAAACCTAAAATAAAGTTGGATAACTTGCAGTTCCCAAATTAGAAGTATGATTTTAAAATATTGAAAGCAATACTTTAATAAACTTCAATAGGCAACATGAAAACATTTTGAAAAGTGAATAATCAATACAAATGACTCCATCTTCCCGGTACTTGCTGTAAAAACTTAGATCTAGTCTCTCAGGTGCTGGAAGGCATGATGATTTATGCTATTTGGGGGAAAAAAAAGAGCATAAATGGCATAAAATATGAGAAAAATTCCAGGCAACTTAAAACTTTAAACAGCAGCAAACACTATAGCAATTTTTATAGTCATTAATTACAAACACCTAAAATTAATTTTATTAGTGCCCTAAAGTTGTAGCAGAATGTTGGGACTCTGATAATAATTCAAGACTGAAATCCTCAAGAAACATATGATCTTACAACTGTGGTTCTGCCTCTTTACTTCTACCCTGCAGACATATAGCTCTAAGTTCTCACTGATATTCTTTAAAGAAATGTATTACTTAATTCATAACTCATGTTCAAAATTAAAGCAAATACTTAGGTGTGAAAAGAATAAATAGCACCAGCAGAGGAAGCTTGGTTTCTAATCTCACTTTGCCCCAAATAATGAATCTGGTGAGCCTTAGTTTCCTCCTGTGTCAAGCGGACTTTGAATTGGATCAGTGGCTCTCAAACTCCAATGGGCATCAAAATCGCCAGGAGGGCTTGTTAAACAGACCACTGGACTCTACCAGAGTTTCAGATTCTTTGATCTTTTTGAGGTCAGGTGGGGAATTTACATATCTAACAAGTTCCTAAATGATACTGATGCTGCTGGCCTAAGGAACACACTTTGAGAACCATTGAATTATATGACATCTAAGGTGTCTATTATGTCTATCATTCTGATATTTCCATGTGAAGGTTTCAAATTATTTCCCCAAGTTTTCCTCCAACAATACAGTAATACCTGCCTTTTCACATCTTTATTATACAAATAATAGAATAACCATATCCTTATATTGGACACTCATAGACAGGCATCAGTATTTTCTGGCACCTTTTTAGAAGAAGGATGCCTATACTCTACCTAACCAATTGTCTCTTTTCTGTTGTTCTTATTATTAACATTAACAGACATGAGGACAGAAAGATTAACTTCCTCAGAAGCTTGCTAGTGTATATGTGTATGTATATATATATATATATATATATATGTATGTGTGTGTACACATATATACACACACATATATATATATGTATGTGTGTGTACACATATATACACACACACATATATATATATTGCTCTTGTACTGAATATTATATATATGTGTATATATATACACACATATATATATATGTGTTTTTTGTTTGGTTTGGGTTTGGTTTTTTTCTGCTGGGTCACTTAATTATACTTTGGTTCAATCTTACTTTAGAGATGTGTCTGATATTGTATCTTCCACTGAAGAAAATTTTGAAATTATTTTGGTATCTCTATATCCTCTAGACATGAATAGATTCAAATCTGAATCAACACAACAATCTCAAGGTGCAATTTTTCTGGGTAATAGTGTGAACACAATGATACCAACAGTCAGAATAATTATTATCACAGCCAAGCATAGTAGTTTGAATGTGTATCTGATGTGTCAGCTTTGATATGAGTTCTGGGTATAAATATCAGTTCCATAATGCTTTTTTTCCCTTTCTTTCAAAAAGACAAATTCAACAGGAGCTCGCTAGCAGTCATGAGGCTGGGACAAGGTTATATAGGTGCCTGATATCTCAGGCACTCTCCTGCCACCCAGCTCTTACTGCAATACTTAGCAAATAATTGTCTGCAAAAAAGCGCAAGGAAGAATGCCACGGCAGACTTAGATACCAAAAAGGTTATTCTCTCACAACGGCTCTGGCACTCAGGATCCTTTGGTCAGTTTCCTTACAGCAGATCCAGATTAGTTTTTCTATGCATAGAGGCTGATATGAAACGACTGCATTGCCTTTCACCCCTTTTATACTCAGGCCACACAAATGATTGGTGTCTGGATTTAGACCATGTCTTCTCTACATGAAAATCACAGGTATAATTTAAGATACCTACTTATCAGGGCAAGAGTCTTTTTTTTTTTTATCTCCTAAAATCCTGAGGTAGCTGTGAGACCTTCACTGGTCTGGTCTTGAACCCTGGGCTGGCCAAGCCAGTGGGGCTGAGCGGTGAGGTGTGCCAACCACTCAGAAAGTCAGAGAGTAAGAAAGCTTTGTTCAGCCAACCAGTCTTCATGTTGCTCTTGTACTGGATTTGACATTCCTAAACTCTATCCTGGCTCCTGAGTAATGACTGTTTGGAATCCGAGGTTTTTCATCTGGACTTTGCCATGAATTGTCTGCTCTGGGGTATTTGGTACAATTCCCAATTATAATAATGCTATACAAATAATGAAACATGAAAGTAAGAATTGTATGATTTCTGGTCATTTCAGACACTGAGGCAAAGTATGAAAGAGCAGGCATGTAGGTCTCTAAATATTCCTCAATTACCAATAGGTTCTGATCTGAGTATGGAGGCACAAATAGCAAAGAGCCAAGACTAATGGTGGTTCTACTCATGTTGCTGAGCATCAGATTATACTCCCATTAGATTATCATCACATGAGTAAAAACACTAATTGCCTGCCATAGAGCAAATGTTCAGTAAGTTACCATGATTATCAAATTAGGTATATAAACTTGTTTGTGATGAAAAACCTCTATAATCACTTTTATGCACAGCCCATGCTTTAGCCAACCATGTTTTCTGGCAAAGGGTCCTTGGACTAGAATGCTCCCTTTCCCTCAGTGTTTGTCACAGACATCCTACACACTCTGGTCCTGCAAAAGTGCTTCCTGCCTCTTAACTGGACATCCCTCTTCCTCCTGTGGATACCCTGTTCCATTTTGTTCTTCTCTTACAAGCATTTAAATAATGTTTTTGTAGCTGGACAGTTCAAATATCAACTCTGCCACGAATCAGCTATGACTTTGGGAAATTATTTAGTACCCCAAGTCAAAGTTTTCTCCTCTAAAACATGAAATAATAGTAACTGCTTCACAAAGTTGTTGAGAGAGATAACAATTGAAATTAAGGTTTATAAAGTATCTGCACAGTGCACAATAGGTTTTTGTTATTGTTGTTTTTTAAAAACACTGTAGGGGTGCCTGAGTGACTCAGTCAGTTGGGCGTCAGACTCTTGATTTTGGCTCAGGTCATGATCTCACGGTTTGTGAGATGGAGCCCTGAGACAGGCTCCACGCTGAAGGCACGCTGAAGGTTGTCAGAGTAGTTTATCTATTCTCTATCTATCTATCTATCATCTGTCTACTATCTATTGTTTTAGAGAGAGGCATGTGAGTGGGGGAGAAAGGCATAGGAAGAGAGGAAGAGAGAGAGAGAGAGAGAGAGAGAGAGAGAGAGAGAGAGAGAGAATCTTAAGCAGGCTCCACCCTCAGGGGGAACCCAACGCAACACCCCATCCCATGACCCTGGGATCATCACCTGAACTGAAATCGGGAGTCGGTTGTTCAACCGACCAAGCCACCTGGGTGCCTCTATAAAGGTTGTCATAGAAAACGTTAGTTGTAAATGGAGTGAATCTTCTAATTTAAAACTTTTTTTCAGATTCCTCTTAATGTCTAGACTGGACTAGAGAATTGCCATATGTTTTAGTCAACAATATATATCAAAAGAAAAGGAGTACATACGTACATGTTTGTGCACATACATTTCTTTTTGGGCAATTTTTACTGTGTTGAGAAAAAAATCCATACCTAAAAAACTCCCCCTCTCATACTTTTGTGAACATTTTACATTTACATCTTACATTTAATGTAAGAGAGTATAGACACTCAATCTATGACTTTAAATAAGGTTATGATTCTAAGCACTTTGGGGAAGGTAAAACATTGAGTTAATAAGCACAACACATTATGGCTCAGTGTGAGAGCCTTCTCCTGAACAGCTTTTCACAGAGAGATGGCACAGGGTGAAAGCATGGTGACAGAGTATAGGCACCTTTGAAACAAGGAGCTGCAAATGTCCAATATCAACACGCTTCAGGTTTTGGCCATAAATGCCTTCACTTGTGAGGAATCCTGCCATGGTGAGTATTCCTCAGTTCTCTTCCCATCATTCATTGCTTCATTCTCCTGCAACTCTGTATCCAAGAGTAAGGCCCTATTTAATTAAACTTTTTAATTTAATTTGGTTATTTGAACTTTAGGTATTCAGTTCAGATTAATGATCCTTGGATTTTGATGCACTTATTCCACTGGCCCAAACCTGGCCCACTTCTATGTATTTATTTAGTTAGTTAAATAGTGAGTTTAACATTATAACAAGAACCCATGGGCCCAACATCTCAAAGGTCTAACTATGAGATTGTGATAATATTGATCATTATTACTTGTACTGATTTTGTTAAAGGTGAAATAAATATAGGCATTACACTCTGACCATATGAAAATATAGTTGAGAGTGAACAAACAGCTTTTCATTTCTCGCTGCCCACACCCCTTCTTTGGGGAGCTACCTTGGCCTGCTTCATATGATTCTGGTGGTCTGCCAGTCCAAAGACCTGAACTAGCCACAGGATGGGTATGTTGTCCAAGCCCAATTAATCTGGGCAAACCACCACCTGGCTTCTGTGAGTGGACCAAGGATGGACACCTCACCAAGAGAGACAATCAGAATGTTGCACACTAATGCTGAGTGAGAGATGGTGAACTTCTCCTTCCTCAGGATTTGCAAACCTAGGATTTTAGGACCCATGAGCTGTTGCCAATCTCCTTGTACCTGCTGTCTTATGAATAAAAGCTATCTGGAAAAAAAAGGAAAGGAAACATGTTCAGAAAAGCAGAGATTACATTGGGAGAAGGAAAATCCTAAAGATAAAATTCGAGTCCCATGAGTCACTGAGACCAATTCTATCCTGGTAAAATATGACAAGAAAATCTTCTTGATTTATAAACTAATTTGGCTTAGATTTCTGTTACTAGAAAGTGAAGTTCTCAGTCTTCAACCTCAGGTTTAATCTCCTACTGTGGAATGGTAATATGTCCTGGTGTTTGAGAGTATAAACCCTAAAACTAGATTATTTGGATATCCTATATATGTCATTTACTAGTTATGAAATTTTGCACACTCAATTTATCTGTTTCTTTGTCTCCTTCTCATTTCTAAAATGGGATAATAATGGTACCTGTCTCCATGGGCTTTTGCAAGAATGAAATAATTTATATAAATAACTTAGAATGTGCTTGGAACACATATAGTGATCAATACGTCTAAAATTTAATTCTTTCCTTCAAACGATTATTATAAAAGGTTTCTGGTATAATCCATGTTTCCATCTGTAGAATTGATTACAATAATAGTTATAGTCACTGTTTGCATTTATTCAAAAACTACTTTCTGAAAGCCTGCTTTATACAAGAAAGCACCATTCTAGGCTGGGTCACAACAGTGAATGAAAGTCCACAGAAACTTAAATGCTTCACATTCTAGTTTCTAAAAAGATAACAAAAAAAATGATGAGGAAAAATATACTATTTGTTAGATGTTGATAATGGTATGAAGAAAAATATACTCAAAATGGGCAAAGGGCCATAGGCTCTGTTGAAGGCATAGGTCTGTGTGTGCACCTTAAAGAGAATGTCTGGGTAAGACCTCAGGAAGACGGCATTATTTAAGCAAACTGTTAATGTGGGTGAAGAGGACAGAACATTCAAGGCAGAGAAATTCCAGGAAGAGCAAGTACAAAGCTATGGGCTGAGAGCAAGTTGGAGAAGTTTGAGGAACAGTAAAAAACAAGTAAGGGGAGACTAATAGCAAATCCGAAAGGTAACAGGGGGCAGAGATTATGTAGAAACTTCCGGACCATTGGACCAATTTCAGCTTTTATTTTGAGGACATAAGGAGGCACTGCGGTGGCCGGGGCAGGGGGGGGGGGGCAATGTTGAATAGAGAAGTGCTATGCTCTGATATAGTTTTAGGATTATTCCAGTTACTTTCTGTAGAATGAGATTGGGGGAGGAGCCCACCAAGAATATTGTGAGGGAAGGATCCCAGCACAGCTGATGCTTTCCTTGGGTTCCCAAGAAGAACCTTGTGCTCCATACAAGGTTAAGCTGGCAAGCTCACAAATACTCTGTATGCACAGAGCTCAGAGCACAGTCAAGACGTCCCTATTCCCACAAATCAGACACATATAAACTTTCCTTGGGACTGTTTGGCTCTTCCTGTGTCAATGGCCCTCAGACATGCCCCCCAGATTTCTGTTTCAGACCTCACTGGTTCAGGGTTGAGGTTCTTCTACTCTAAAGTGGAGAGCACGCCCACCCCGGCTGGGAATGGATCCATTGACCATGGGGGACTGACACATTGCAAGTGACTGGATCTTGTGTACTATCTCTCTTTCCTCTTGCTGTACCACTTGAGCCTGGGGTGCATGCTATTTGTTCTCTATGACCTTAAGCTATTCTCTGGTCTCCTCCCTGTATGATATTTATCTGCCTTTTGACCTTGATTTCATCCATGTTATATTCTATCCTGTGACACAGCCTGACCACCTGATGAAGCAATATTCTGGAAAGAGATGACAGTAGCTTGGAGCTGGTGACAGTGGGGGAGGTGGTAAGAAAAATTAGCTTGCGGATCTATTGTGAGGGTAGAGGCAAATTGATTGGAGGTAGGGTGTGGGCTAAAGAAGCAGAGCAGTGAAGGGTGACTTGAAAGACTAAACAAAGGAAAAAAAGAAAGGTCCTATTGTTAGCAGATGGAGGTCCTAGAAGAAAAGTCTGTGTGAAGCTAGGTAGAAGTTGTTTTGTTTTCAGAGATGCTGATTTGAAACAGGGGCTATTGAATAAAGAAGTGGAGGTGGCGAGCATTAGTGTGACAAGTGGGTCTGAGTTTAGGGTAGACACTGAAGCTGAGATATACCTTCAAAAGGCATTAGCATGTAGGTGGCAAGTTAAACCATGAAACTGGATGAGATCATCAGGAATGAGTATAGATAGAGAAGTGGGCCAAGGACAAACCTGGGGCACTCCCGAGGCCAGAGAGGGAAAGAGGAGGCACCAACAGAGGGGAAGGAGAAAGGAAGAAGACCCAGAAAAGAGTGTTATCCTAGGAGAGAGGAGTAAGAGGGCTTCATGCAGGAAGGAGTGATCAACTCTGTCAAATGTCACAGATGAGTCAAATAAAATGAGGACTGGATACTGACCAAGGGTGACCTTTACAACAGCCATGTTTGCAGAGTGGTGAGGTGAAATATTTACTGGAGTCGTTTCAAGGGAGAATGAGAGAAGAGAAATTGAAGATAGAGAGTATTGATGTTAGGCTTTCCCCTTGGAGTTTATATCTTAATCTTGTGGAAAGATTTACTTGCTATTAGACATTTTACTAAATGTAAAACTTACATGGCAATTAATTTAATAAATTCCTTCTTAACGTCTAATAAAACATCTGTTCCTTTTGTCCACTGTGATGATTGAGATGTATGGCATGCAATAAAATTATTAATAATGTTATCATTTTGAATGAGAATCTACTCTTTGATTCACACCATTAAATAACCTTCTATTCTGTGAGCCAAAATATCAACCAGAACCTTGGACTGGATCCTAGAGATATTAGTGGGTAAAGAAGAACATTCCTTAGCTGGTTTATTTTTCTTTAGTATTAGTACAGTTTGGCTCATCTCAACATCTGTAGTGAATTGCTTTTTACCCAAGAATTTGCAAATAATTTAGTTGGATATGTATATATGTATTTCTTATTAAATCCTGGCTAGATTCCATCAGTTCTGGAGTTGTATTGTTTTACAGATTTTGTGACTGGTTTGTCACAGAAAGTAGAACAAAACTCAATCTTTTTCTTTGTTTCTGGGATATCAGTTTCATTTGGCAATGCTAGTATTTCAACAGCACCTATTAGATGCCTGATGCTGGGTCATGGCTGAGGTTGAGACATTGTGGGGCATTTTTGATAATACACGTTCCTAATCCTGAGCTCAGTGTATCATCAGACAGACCAGAAGAGGTAGGCTGTCTTTATCAACGTGTTCCTAGCAATCTACAGTACAAACAGATGTATTCAACTTCAGTACAAACAGATGTATTTCAATAACATACACAAATCCCCTGCAATTTGGGTAAGAATATTTTTTTCCTAAACTGCTTCATTTGAGCATTATTTTTCCACTTATAGTAATTAGTAAAAATAGACAAACTTGTAATTACATAAATTACAAGAATTTTAAAACAGATAGTTAAATATATATAGATTTATATGTGTATATATATGTGTGTGTGTGTGTGTGTGTGTGTGTGTGTGTGTGTAGTGATCTCAACCTATATGATAACTCTGTTACTTTGTTATTTATTTCTGGGGATTTTTAGGTGCAGGCAATTTAAATGGATGCATCACTCATATGGTATGAAAATTTGAAAATATCAGACTTTAAATATCTATAACAAGTATATATATATAAAAGAAATAACTGATTGGAAAGAGTAAGGACAAATTTATGTAGACTTACAAAATCTGTATCATCTCTTGTATTAGTTTTCTAGGGCTGCTAAAACCAATACCACAGTGGTGGCTTACATGACAGAAATTGATTTCCTCACAGTCCTGAAAGCTAGAAGTCCAAGATCGAGGTGTTGGCAGTGTTGGTTTCTTCAGTCTCTCTCTTTGGCTTATCGATGGCCATATATCCTATATCTTCAGATGGTTTTTTCTCTGTGTCCAAGTTTCTTTCTTTTTATAAGGGCACCAGTCATAGTGGATTGGGTCCACATTAATGACCTGATATTAACTTAATTGCCTCTTTATTTTTTAATGTTTATTTATTTTCATTTATTTTTGCAAGAGTGACAGAGAGACAGAAACAGAGTACAAGCAGGGGAGGGGCAGAGAGAGAGGGAGACAAAGAATCCAAAGCAGGCTCCATGCTCTGAGCTGTCAGCACAGAGCCCAGCACAGGGCGTGGAGCTCAAACCCACGAATGGTGAGATCATGACCTGAGTTGAGGTCGGATGCCTAACTGACTGAACCATGTACGTGCCCCCAGCTTAATTGCCTCCTTAAAGACTGCATATATTCTCCAAATATAGTCACATTCTTAAGTATTGGGGTCAAGAATTCAGCATAGGAATTTGAGAGGGTGGGTCACAAGTTAGCTATAACATTTTCTATCATATTAAACAATTTAAAACTCATGCGTAGAGCAGTGGTTATCAACTATATTTGAGTGTGTATCCTATTTACAAATATTTTTAGTGCTTGCCCACAATATTTATACCTTTATTTATAAATTCGGACATCTAGGGGCGCCTGGGTGGCGCAGTCGGTTAAGCGTCCGACTTCAACCAGGTCACGATCTCACAGTCCGTGAGTTCGAGCCCCGCGTCGGGCTCTGGGCTGATGGCTCAGAGCCTGGAGCCTGTTTCCGATTCTGTGTCTCCCTCTCTCTCTGCCCCTCGCCCGTTCATGCTCTGTCGCTCTCTGTCCCAAAAATAAATAAACGTTGAAAAAAAAAAATAAATTCGGACATCTAAACATACACAAACATGGACAATCTAAAGAATTACCTGAAGATGAAATATATTAAACGTTTTCTTTTTGCCATAGCTTCATACTATTATCTAATTTCTCAAGGAGCAATATGCATTGAAGAGGTCTGTCATATCTACAATGAACATAATTTTACAATTCAAATAATTTTCCTTGTTTATTCCATTTTAAGGGGAACAACTTTCAGTTGAATTGTCATTGTTTTTGCCTCTTAGTGTAGTTGGAGAAGGGAGGTCTGATAATTGGAGATCGGGTCAAAGTCCCTGGGTTCATGGGGTTTCCCTGGCTTCAAGAGGATTACCTTCTAGGGAGGAATATTAGATAAAGCAATGAACAAATAAATGTGGTCTCTAAAGTAATAAGGGCAAGGAAGAAATAGCAAGATAAAGGGAAAATGCTGTTTGAGTTGAAATGTCCATAGAAAGCTTCTATAGAGAGTCTTCTTTTGCTTCATTAGAGCAGAGACCAGAATAGTGAGGGACAAAACCTTGGGTAGATTTGAGCAGTGCTGCAGACAGGAGATTGGATTTTTTGTTGCCTGTCTTTTTCCCTCAGGACAATATAAATGCCACAAATGCAGAAAACCTTGGCTGTCAGACTAGCTGCAGATACCTCACTACTTCAGCAGTGCCTGGTACAGAGTAAAAATTCAATAAATCTTTTTATTAATTTAGGTTTAAATTACTTACCTTTTGAAAAATTAGTTTGGTGGTAAGCTAGGGAAGCATTGTAAAAATGCAGCGGACAAATGTGTTTTCACAACAAATCTGCCGAGATCCCACGTGCACAATGAGGTGAAAGCACATCCAATATAAGCAATGAGAAACATCCTGAAAACTATGAGTGAAATGTTGATTATTAAAGGTACAAGGAAACAAAGTGGACGACTTAATAAGCGAAAGTAAAGGGAAATGATACCATATTAATTCACTTTCTGTGGGAACCCACTTCCCAGGTCCCAAGTTTCAGTTATTAAACATTTTCTGATTAGGTTCTCTGGGAACTGAGGCTGAGATGCTAGCCCAAGAGTTTTGTTGGGTAGAATAAGAATGAAGCAAGACGGCAAAGAAAGCCTTCATACTGCAAGGCAGCAGGGCTGACATGTATGAAAGGAGGGCAGAAGTGAGGAGAGGCAGGACTTGACAGGGAAAGCCTCTGACCTAAAATGTCTCCACCATCCCAACTGGGAGCTGTAGAGCAAACATGGCCCCAGGAGGTGTCCTGCATTGGGCAGAAATGGCCAGGCTCTCCCCTCCCCCAAGACTCAGTCATTACTGGGGGTGCCGGGGTGCAGCAGAGGCAGATTATGCAGCATGAATGCCCAGAGGCGGTCAGCTAGCTGTAAGCATCACCCCCAGCAAGCTTTTCCTCAAAGGGAGATGGGAGAGGGGCACCCCGTGCCTGCCACTCTCACAGAAGAAGAAGCCACAATGTGGATGCCTGGTTAGGGAACAAATATTAGAGGTTTCATCCTCATTATACCTGTTCTCTTGGGCTGGCATTATTAGTTTTATCGTCACACTCACTTGGTAGAAATCTTTTTTTTTTTTTGAGCCCCTGTCTATTTTGTGAGTGTTGATTTTGTTAAATTAAAAAATCTGTGCGCTTAGCCACAGTAAACTGCAAATACTACAAATTGTTAAAAGCTAATGGAACCGTTAGGGTCCCATCACACCTTACCCCTTTCTCAAAGAATCTCCATCTCATGTGGTGGTCCCACACTAACTAGTGGAGTGATGATGCCAGTTCAGGTCTCTATTGATATTAGTGGAAACTCATTTCTATCTTTGTCTTATTTATGAAGACACACAGACAGCTGGCAATTCTGTTTCCTCCTGGTGCCCTTTTGGAGAGTGAAAACAATCTATGACATCCATGACATCTATGAACATCCAGGAGATGCATAAGGGCATGAACAGGTCTACAGGCCTTCTGGAAGCAAGATTCTGTGAGGGGTTTTGCTCACTGCACCTGCTGAGTGCTGGAATCAGGGGCAATCCACATAGTCCAGTCTGCATAGCTACTTTTAACACTAGCCCAGGTAGCTCTTCATATGGCACTGTAACTACCATTTTTTTGAGGGCTTAATATGTGTCAAGAGACTTATCTTTTTTTTTTTTTTTTTTTTTTTGCCTGAAGAGTAATAAGGTTATTTCCTCTATTTTGTAGATGGTAAAATTGAGACATAATAAGTGATTAAATATTTTACTCAAAATCACACAGCTGGAATGTGGCAGAGCTGAGATTCAAATCAAGGTCTGATTCCAAATTTCAAATTCTAAACAGTAATTACTTCTCAGAATGAGAACTTACCTGGTTCATTAAAATACTGTTTAAAAAATTAGAAAGAAGAGTATCACTTTTGCTCCGTATATAAGATGTGAGGATATACATGTTTATTTTTCTTTGCTTTGTGATATTTTTTCTACCCCATTACTTTAGATCTTGCTTCTTATGGGCAGCTACCCTTTCTATGCCCTATTTATATTTCAAAAACTCTCTTTTGCTGTGATATTGAGAACAGGTTTCTCATTAGTATTCCAGTGACAATGAAAAGGAAGTACCAAACAATGCACATGAAGGAGGCAAGACTGTCATTATAAACCAAGCTTATGAGAAATGCCAGTCAATGCTGGTTGCTCATAGGCTTTTCTTTCTTTTCTTTCATTGTCTTTTTTTTTTTTTTTTTAAACAAGGGAATCATTTAGAAGCAGCCTCTGCCTGTATGGTAACATGCCGAGAGCAATGGTAGTGTCTGGGTGGGTTGGAACCAGAGCGGAGAGCTTAAAAGAGATTTAGGAAGCATGCCAGGTCCACAGAATGAGCCTCTGAATCAGGTGGGGGCATAGTTGACCTTTCACAGAGGGCAACAAGCTTTGCTCTCTTTGTTCTTGACAAAATTACTCAGCATTGCCATGTTCATGTTCCTGCTCCATGTTCAAAAATTCCTGGGGCAGGTTCTGCTTTGACACCCTAATAAGAGCAGCCATCTACAACCGATTCAGCATTCATTAGTTGGCAGAACCCAGGGCAGCCGTCACTCCCCACCAGGTGTTGAGGACCCTATTGTGCTGAGACATATGTGACTTCCCAATGCTAGTCAGTGAGAGCTCTCGTGGAATAACGTTCCCTGGTTGGAATACACTGGCTCCTCAATTTATCCCTGCCACGGTGAGGATTTCAGTGCCACCTATTTGGAAACTGCTGGGTGATCATCTCCGGACAGGACAAAGGCAGGTGGGATGGCCCCTTGAATTGGGGAGGGGGGAGGGTGGAATACATCCCTGCCTCAGAAGAATGTGCTCACCCTCAAGGATATGTGTGACCCATATATGGCTGGTGATATGCATTTAGTTCAGTACTTCTGCTCTAGAATTTAAGTGCTCTGAAAGGAACAACTGGGTCTGTCTCAATATGTCCCCAGCACCCTGGCATGGAGTTCACCACAGGCAGTTGCTAAGTACTGATTTTATGAAAAGATAGGATGAAAGCAAAACTTTCTCTTTGCATTGGCTACTTGATTGGTGCTGCCCTCCTGATAAACTATCTCCAGACATACCAAGAAACTTCTGCGGATCCACTTAGGTTCTTTACCACTGACCTGGCTTTCATGGCCCACCTGGCTGGTTCCCTGCTGGTTTCTCCTTGTTTACCCACTGTCACTATCTATGTGTCTTCTAGATATGGCTGACTCTCTGGGCTCTGGCATCTTGCTTTCGCTAACCTCTCAATCCAGCCTGTTCCTCAACAATCCAACCTCTGTTCCCATTATCTTCACTTTCCAGAGCCTCCCAGGCCTTTTCATGACAAGTTGTGTCTTTAAAGCTCAGTGATGAAACCAATCTTTCAAATAATCACCTTCCTGTCACCTCTCCTTCACTAACCTTCATTTATGCTCTTTAGGTGGGACTATGTCATGAACACTGGGGATTTTCTTTGAAAGTAATGATGCTTGCTAATGTGAAATGCTTCTCTGGGAACAGAGAATCTGGTAAGGACAGCTAAAGAACCCTTGCCCAAGGTAGAAATGAAATGCAGTGTGGCTTTCCATTCCCTGTACTTTGAAGATATGCTCTCATTCAGCAGCTCTCTGAGCAGCTATTTTGAGCATATCACCAGGCCAGGTTCTGGTAGGAATACAAAAAAGCAGATTTCTCACCATTCAATGGCCTGCAGGAAGAACGTTGTAGTTGGGCCTATAAGACTAATACAGAGAACGATAATGGGATGCAAGGTGCATATGAGCACTGCTGATATAGCAGGAGTTTTAGGAGCAAGAGGATTGCTAAGAACCCCAAAGACCAAAAATAAATGCTTTACCTCAGGCTGGTTTGGTTCACTCCTAAAGAAGTGCAATCATCGTGGGAGAGTTTTCATATGCTGGAAACATCCAGTGGGACAGATTCTAAAACCTTTTATCTATCATATTTCAAAAAGAGATAATGGAAAGTGTTTCTTTTAAAATGTGTGCATTAAAATATTTGCCCTTCCAAAAATTATACTAAAAATGTTTTCCCCATGTGTTTTCCATACATGTCTCACTTTAAAATAAAGCCAGGGAAGGTGACCTTAAAATATATTATTGTTATTTTTAGAAGTATTGAGTGTACAAATATTTGCACAACCCAGACCACAAGTCATGTGTATAATTTAAAATTTTTCTTTTTTTTTCTTTTTTGGCTACTGGAGAAAGTGTTATCTTCCACACTGCAAAGGAATTGGCTCCTTAATCAACGATGTTTAGCAAAGGGAGTAGAGGAATGAAGGGTGGTCTCTAGGGTATGTTACAATTTGACATATGCACATGTTTCAACTGAAGTAATATCTTTAAAATATTTTTAATTTTTTTTACTGTTATTTATTTACTTATTTATGTATTTATTTATTTATTTTGAGAGAGAGAGAGAGAGAAAGCAGGGGAGGGGCAGAGAGAGGAGACACAGATTCCGAAGCAATCTCCAGGCTCTGAGCTGTCACCACAGAGCTCTGTGTGGGGTTTGAACTCACGAACCATGAGATCATGACCTGAGCCAAAGTCAGACCCCCAACCAACTGCACCACCCAGGCACTCCTTAAGTAATATCTCTAAAGTAACAATTTCTTTCTTCTGACTAAATACAGGTCTTTTGTATAGGTTATCTACTTTTGTGGAACAAACTATCCCAAACTTAATAATTTAGAACAATTTATTCTCATCTCTCACTCAACATCTTTCGTGTTGGAGGCAGATGGTGACTGAAGCTGGAATCAGGTGAAGTTCAGATTGGGCTGAATATCCAAGATGACTCATTCACATGACTGGCTGTTGGCTGAGATCTCCTCTATGGTTGTTGACTAGAACATACACAGGTAGACTTTGGATGTGGCTGTTGGGCTTTCAATAGCATGGCTTCTAGGTTTTGAGAGGGACCATAATAACCATTATATGTCATATATATAAAATATATGATACATAATATATTACATCAATATAATTAAATATGTAGTATATATATTATAATTACATCTTATTAATACATTATATATTATATTATTATATATTTTATATATTATACAATATGTTAAAACAACCATATTACTTTGCTCACAACTTTGTATGTGGGGAATCTGGAAAGAACTCAGTTGGGAGGTTTGTGTCTAATCCATGTGATGTCACATGGGGTTTATTCCAAGAGACTCCAGTTAGAACTGAAGAAGCTTCTTATGATTCAGCCTCAGGAGTCCCAGACTGCCATTTCCACTATATTCTATGAGTCAATTAAGCCACTGGGATCCCTCTATCATGTTCAAAATGAAGAGCATTAGATTCCACTTCTTAGTATGAGAAGCTGAATGTGTTTAGAGAGCAAGACTATTTGCCAGTCTGCCTCTGGCCATTACAATTGACAACTCTCCCTCATGCAACCATACACTCATCGCCATGCAAGGCCCGCATGTTCTCATCTCAGTATGACATTAGCTCAAAGTCCAGAAGCTTATTATCTAAACAAGGTCCAGGTGTGGCGGAGGTTTCTCAAGTAGAGTTGCTCTCAATCTGAGACCTGTGAATGAAGGAGACAAATTGTCTGTCTCCCAGACATCCAGCATACAATGCTGATGCAAGCCTTGGGTAATGTAATAAATTGTCCAGTGCCAGGAGCAGGGAGAGTGAATTGGGATATATGTAACAGTCACTGATCTAAAGCACTTCTGAAATGTGGCCAGGCACATGTTGCCTTTTCCTTGGAACAGGCGCTGGTTCTGCTCCCTTGGGAGTGATTGTCCATGATTCTAGGCTCCGCTTTCTGGGCTTTGACTTCTGATCTATGTACATGGTTGTGGAGCTTTCCCAGCCTGCCTCCAGCCCCCGAAGATTGAGGACCCAGAGGACTTTTTTTCTTTTTTTCATTTTGAACTAGCTCTGTCTTTTTCAATCCAAGCTAGCAAGTAAAATTTTCTTACAAACTTTATGAGTTTCTTATAAATCACACCGGGGTTCACTCTATTAGGCAAAAGCCAGAAATGCCCATCTCTTAGGTCCAGGTTTTCTACCCTGCGAGTCAAGGTGCTGGGGGACAACACCCTTAGGATCCATACAAATTCTTTCATCTAGCCAAGTATCTAAATGTCATACATTCAAGGATCTTGGAAGTGTATTCTTTTTTTCTTAGAGAATCTTTGATCATACCCTTAAATCTTTCTGAGTTGTCCACAAAGGATCTCAGCATTGTATCCTTGACTTGATCTTTACCCTGAGACCATTTCTTACTTTGAGAAACTGTTCCCTAGCTGGAAAGATTGTCTCAGACCCTCTATAATTCAATTTTAAACTTATTTCTCTCTCTTTTTACCATCATACTAAAGACAGTTGTCACTTTCATCATTCTGCCTGGAAATCTGGAAGTCTCCATAGTGAAATGTACCAGGTAGGTACATTCTTTTTTCCATGTTATCATAGGTGACAGTGTTGACAAACTTTCCTTTGTAATGTAACAGAAGGTATTTTTTTAGACCTGATAACAATATCCTCAATCTTCACTAATGGTCTTCCCAAGGCTCTTGCATGTTCTTTCTAGCTCCAAAGCAAATGCTTTTTGATTCAGGTTTTTGTTACAGCAGGGTCTAATCTCAAGATATAATTTCTCTCCCAGTTATTTAATGTTGGGAAACAAACAAACAAACAAACAAACACTGCTACAAGGTTTAGTGACTTATAGAAACCTTGTTACTTTGCACAATTTTGTGTGTCAGGAACTTGGGAACAATTTGGTTCAGAGGTTTGTCTCTGACCCATGTGATATCATCTGGAGCAGCTGGGATTAAAGATGCACTTCCAAAATGGCTTCTTCACTCACATGTCTGGCATCTCAATGGTCATTGGATTCTTTCTCCCTCTCCACATGGTTTCTCATCCTTTAGGGCCTTACCACCTGACTTGGGCTTTTGATAGCATGGTGATCTTTGGTAGAGCCACTTATTACATAGCATCTGGCTTCCAAGAGGAAGAAAGCCCAAGCTCTCAAACCAGATAAAATCAGGACCTGGACACGGGGGCCACCAAGTTCTATGAAGTGGAGAAATAAATTCTAGTTTTTGATGGGGAATGTCAGTGTCATTGCAGAAGTGCATGTGGGTCAGGCATTGGAGTTGTGAGCATCTGTGAACCTATAGTCTGCCACTCTTTGGTGTTTTAGCCAAAACTTTCACTCCATAGACCTCATGTCCATATCCTCCCACCTGTCTGCCATACTGAAAAATTGATGCTATCTTACCTCAATGAACATGAAAATTGTTTTCTAATGTCAAATTGACATTTTATTGTACTTAGAACTTGAAGAATGAATTTAGATGTTAAAAGGAGGCTCTGTGCTCCATCAATTACTTGATTATCTGTAATTCCTCCCAAATGTGATGAAACGTTAGGAAAGTACGAGGATTGTCAGGTAAAATGAGATGAATTCAGGTCTTCCCTAGGCCTCAGATGTATACAGTGTTATTGTGAAATTTAAAACAATATTTACAAATTTCTGCATGAAAAGAGAAATGCACAAATTCTTTGATAAAATTTGGCCATCTGCATTTATTTCTGAAGAAACTTTAACAACCAGAAGATTGCCAAGTAATCTGTGAAATGCACAGTGTTCAGCATACATCTACATATTTTATTGTAACTTCACATCATGGTTTTTAATTTTTTCTCAACTTGAGATTTTAAAAATAATTTCTTTAAACAATGATGTAAACTTGCCATAGAAATAAAACACAACTTTGAGTTTAAAGAAGATGTTACTATGAAATGGACACACATAAACTAACACTTCCTTCTGTTTCAATTATAATATTTTGATAACATTTTATAGAACCAAAGGATTAAACGAAATGTGTTTAAGCATTTGTCTTTTGTCCATTGATTAAGATTCATTTATACTTGCCCCAGTGTTAAATTCTGTTTTCCATTGTGGTTAGAAAAGATGTTTGATATTATTTCAATCCTCTTAAATTTATTGACTTGCTTTGTAGCCTAAAATATGATCTATCTTGGAAAATATTCCACGTACACTTGAGAAGAATGTGTATTCTGTTGCTTTTGAATGAAATGTTCTATAAACATCTGTTCAGTCCATTAGTCTAATGTGTCATTTAAGGATAATATTTTCTTATTAATTTTCTGTCTGTCTGTCCTACCCATTGATGTCCACTGCTACTATTATTATATTGCTATCTATTTCTACCTTCAGGGCTGTTAATACTTGCTATATTTGTTTACACGATCCTGTGTTTGGTTCATAAATATTTACAAATGTTATATCTTCTTGTTGGATTGATTCCTTTATTATTGTGTAACAATATTCTTTGTCTTTTATTACAGTCTTTGTTGTAAGTCTGTTTTATCTCCAAATTTCTTTTGGTTTCCATTTGCATGAAACATCATTTTCTATCATCTTCACTGCACTCATGTGTATTTCATTACAACTAAAGTGAGTCTTTTGAGGGCAGCATATACATGAGTCTTGGGTTGTTTTTGTTTGTTTGTTTTTTATCCATTCAGCCACTCTGTGTCTTTTGATTAGGGAATTTAGTCCATTTACATTTAAAGTAATTCTTGATAGGTATGTGCATATTGCCATTTTGTTGATTATTTTCTGTTATTGTGCTTCCCCTCAGTTCCTTTCTTCTCTTGCTCTCTTCCTTTGTGATTTCATGACTTTCTCTCACAGTGTACTTATATTCCTTTCTCTTCATAGGTTTTTGCTTTGGTTACCATGAGGTTTACATACAACAACTTATATTGCTAACAATCTATCTTAGGTTGATATCAGGTGAGGTGTCCCAAGTGGCTCTAGGGTGAGCTTCCTGATGGAGTCTACAGAGCAGACAGTCGAATCTGGGTCCCTCTGATGCTTTCTGACAGCCCTGGCTACTGTTTTCCCAACCCTTCCATATCCCAAGTTCAGCAGCACGCCTCAATATTCTGGATGAGATGAGATAAAAGTGGGCCTCTTTGGCAGCATCTCTCAAAGCTGGGGAAGTCAAGCACTCACTCATGTAATCTCACCTACCCTGTGGGAGAGATCACACGCTGAGACAGTCTCTCTGGGTACTGAGGTGTGCTGCTGCCTTGGGGAAGAGGTGAGGTAGGTAAAATGAAACTTTTTTACTGTCTTCATTGCCTCCAATCTCCTATTTTTTCAAAGTAGTTGGAACTACTTTTCTGCTCTCCTGGACAAGATATTCTTGTCTGTCAGTGTTAGCAAAATCTATGTTTTTTGACAAGAAGTTGTAGAAAACTCCTATTCTACCATTTTGTTGATATTGTTTCTAATTTAACATTTTTGTATTTTTTGTAAATATTTTTGAGCTGTCTTCTGGGACACAATAAGTTACTTGGAAATAGTTCGTTTCTTTCAGACACTGTTTTTAAGTTTTGATAAGAGGGACTGGGTCTGCATTTGATCTAGGTCTAAATTTTTCCTATTAATGAAGAATAGCTTTTTTGAGCACTGTACCCAATGCCCTATGAATTATGAAGATTTCCAGTCTGATTGATAGGGGCAGACATTTTTCCTGTATGCATAACAACTGGTTACAATTCTCTGTAACCTTTTTGATTGTTTTTATTTTCCTCTGGTATTGGGCTGAATACCAATTCACTATGCTGAATAATCAAGACTACTCTCTTTAGATTGTCAGAATTCTCTCCCTGTGCAGCATTCATTTATTTAGTACTCTGTTCTACTAAGTCTAGCACCTTGATCTCCCCAGACTCTCAGCTTTGTCTCTTCAACTCAGAGAGTCTACAATACTCTGTCTGGGTCCTCCTTCCTGAACTGCAACCTGGAAACTTTTTAAAGAGGAAAGCTGGAGTAATTGTAGTTTCACCTGATAGGCTTCCCATCTTCGCATTGCTCAGAAATTACTGTTCTTTATGGCCTGACGTCTAGAGCCTTGAAGTCTATTGCTTCATATATATTTCTTCATTTATTTTGTTTGCTTCAATAGAAATGTAAATTTGTTCTCTGTTGTTCCATTTTTGTTGGAAGTGGAAACTTTAGCTTTTTCTTTTGTATTTAGAATACAACACCCACCTCTATCCAATTTAGGGAAAGTGTCATTTATCTGTTTTAGATTAAGAAAGCAAACAAATATAAACCTAAATATTATCCTGTGTTTATAAAACAATTTAAAACCATTCTGAGCATTCTACAGAGAGTTATGGGAGGTACCAGACAAAAAATCCATTCATTCTATTCTCCCAGAATCCCCCTTCTTCGGCTCAGCCAGACCCCAGCCATTCAGCACTAGTTCTGCCCAGGAATCCTTCCCAGACCAAGCCTGCATAGGAGTTTCTCTTTTTCCTGCCCACTTACATTGTTTCTTGTACCTGCCTTTCTAATTTAAATGGATACAGACTATCCAGTCTTGTTTCAAATTCTCTACCCACGTTATAGATTAAAAAGACTTGACTTCAAAAGAGGTGAAAGCAGAAATCTCCTGACAAAGTGGTCTGTGTTTGGGTCTTTGTGTGTGAAACAAGGGTTATGAACATACATCGTCTAATTTTTCTTTTGTATTTGTCACATACCTTAAGCTTAGAAAAGTAATAGGCTTAATTAATCACTCTTGTAATTAGACAAATAATATTTCTGTCTGTTCCTCATTTCCTGATTGTTAGGATCTTTTCCAGCTTTAAAAAATTTATGACTCCTTCTGGATTGGATGACTTCCAATCCTTCTGTGTGGTTCTGAAGGCATTTTTAGGTGACTGAAGTCCTGGAGTGACAGAAAGTATCCATGTGTGGCCTGAAGGAGCACTGAATATTTGTCCGTAGGATCAGCTTACCTGGGAAAGGTGCACCTGTGTTTATGGCCACCATAGTCCTCTGGGTTAAAGGTAAGGCCAAGAGTCAGCAAGGGAAATTTAACTTTGCACTTTCCTGACAGTCCATGAAATAAATGGCCCTGACCTGGTCTCTGACACTGACCTTAGAAGGCATAAAAGCCTACTTCAAATGAGCAATCACATGTGGCTGTGGAGCTGAGAACCTTTCCTGAGAGGAACACTTGGGAAGGCAAACAGGGTTGTCACCCTGAAAGCGCTCTCGCGTGGTTTCATTTTGTCTTAATATATGTGTCAAGTCTTTTCTACAAAAGAGAATCACCAAACTGGAAACAGTAAAACAGACAGTGTTAAGAGTAAATTTAAATTCAGAACAGGAAAAAGAGAATATTATGCATGATGGTAAGATGGCACTTAAATATTTTAAATTCACGTCTTTAGGCAGAAACAAATGAAAACCCAGTTCAGTGTAACAATCATTCATTGATTCAGTAAATATTTATTGAGTGCCTACCAAGTGCCAGTACTGTTCTAAGTCTATGCTCATACAGCAGGGAATAAAGCAGATACAGATCTTGTCTTCGAAGTGCTTTTATATGTAATTGTGACTGCAAAGGTGTTACCTCCACTCTTTGAAATGTCATAGGGAATGGGAAACTGCCAGATGTCAGGGGATGCCTAATTCCTTCTTAATATTCAAAAGAAATGGCAGAAGCAGAATTCAGAAACTCTATGCCAGTGACAACCTTGGGTAAAATTACATCATGGATTTGAATCCCTAACACAAGAAAAAGGAACTACCACATGCCCGATTATGCTAAGTCATGTAAACAGCCTTGCTTTGCTTTGTGATTGTTATTAGACAGGTGAGGCAGAGCTCTACGTGCACAGCACAACTTGATTGCAGCAGAACATTTCATAGCAGCTCTATATCACTTAGGGGATTGGTTAGAAAGGTATGGACTGACTGAATAAACACTCTCTGAGAGAATCTAGATTCAATGGATTGATACCAAGTTGGAAAGAGATTTAAAATTTCAGCCGATATACATATGCTCTCCTCTAATATAACAGAGACTGTTGACCTAAAAAATACAAAGAATAATTGTCAACCATAGGCACAGGTAAAAAGTGAAATAAAAACATCTGCCTCATAAAATTTATATGACGATTATGACTTCATGTGGTTGCCACAGAATAGGAACTCTAAATATCACTCTGACCCCTTGCTCCTTGGCTCAAAACATAAAATTTACTTTTCATCCTGTTCTGAAGATATGCTTAAATATCACCATTACTAAAATAAAACATGTGCATACTATGATTCAAACAAGTGTTTACATTTAAATGTTGGCTATAAACTTAAATAACTTACTAATATTTAATAATTAATTCTGCTTTTTAATAAGAGCTAAAATGTATAAAAATTCATCCTTTTAAATACCTACATTTTCTCATAAAGCAAAAATGGAAAGCATACTCAACCATGTTCACATCATAATATACGTCCTTGGTTTGTTTTTACTGTGAATGTTAACAGCTGAATGATAGCCTCATAAAGATAAAAGTACAAGCATGCTTTTTGCAGCATTACTTGAAATTGGAAAAATAAAATTGTGCCTTTAGGAGAGTGGTCATGTAAGTCATAGTACAACTATACAATGGAATTACATGCAACAGTAAATGATAAGGAGGTGGACCTATAAATAATGACATGGCAAGTCCTTAAGAAAACTAAGGAAAAAATGAAGTCTTAGAACAGCACGTTATGCAGTAAAACCTTGGTTTGTGAGCATAATTCATTCTGGAAGCATGTTTGTAATCCAAAGCACTTGTATATCAAAGACAATTTCCTCATAAGAAATAATGGAAATTCAGGTGATTCATTCCACAACCCCAAAACATTCATATAAATATAATACAAAATAATAAAGAAAATACAAATATAAAGAAAAGTAAACAAAATAACCTCCACTTACCTTTGAAAACTTTCGTGGCTGGTGTGAGGAAGAGAAGAGAGGGGAAGGTTATTGTGTAGGGCGACTTTCACCATCACTAATGGAATCAAGGCTATCTGTGAATTCAATGGAAATCCTTTTCTTTTCATGCAAATTTAACAAGGAATCTATCCAATGAGACTTGCTTTTGCCTCCTTTTGAGGATTCTGTGGAAATGTGACATAACATTGAGGATCACCCACAATCCTGTAGCAGGAGAGAGAGAGAGAGAAGAACCATTGTCCCAGGTATGATCATGTGACATTCGGCATCACGTGCTACTCATATTGCAAGCTATCGCTCATTTATCAAGTTAAAATTTATTAGAAATGTTTGCTTGTCTTGTGGAACATTCGCAGAACAAGTTACTTGCAATCCAAGGTGTTACTGTATTTCCAATAATATAACTAGTAAAAGGACAAAGGATGTGTGTGTGTGTGTGTGTGTGTGTGTGTGTGTGGTTTGAATGAATAGGAATAGGGCCTAAAAGATGATACTTAGCCTTTGATAGTGGTTACCTCTGATGAAGGAAAAGAGAATCAGTACAGGAAAAATGGAAAAGTGAATGGAATATTCATATTTTGTTCTTGTTACTTCTACATTGGTCAAGTCTTTTATTTTTATTTTTTGATTTTTTTTAATGTTCATTTATTCTGAGGAGAAAGAGAGAGAGAAAAAGAGAGAGAGAGGCACAGAGAGAATCCCAAGTGTGCTTCAGCACCGTCAGTGCAGAACCTGAGGTGGGACTTGATCTCATGAACCGTGAGATCATGACCTCAGCCAAAATGGATGATTAATCAACTGAACCATCTAGGTGCCCTTATTTTTTAAATTTTTTAAAAGATTTTATTTTTAAGTACTCTTTATACCTGATGTGGGTTTTGAACTCACAACCCTGAGATCAAGACTTACATGTTCCTCCAACTGACCTCACCCAGACACCCCTTGATCAGGTCTTTTAAACAAAATCCATGCGTGCATATTTTTTAATTTCAAGCAAAATATTGACAAACATTCAGAATTATTGGTCATGAAAAGAATTCTTTAAGCTATGCTCTCAAAGAGCACAGTGGTAACTAAGAGAAACATTAAGGACTAAAATCCAAACTGTGATTTATTTGTTTAAATAGAAAAATGAAATAATATCCTCATGATTAAATTTTTTGTTAGAAGTCTAATTTGCCCATACAAAGAAGCAATTTTACCATTTGCAATTAGTCTTCTTTAAACAATAAGAGCAAATATAATTGCCATACTTTCTTTTTTCCAATCATTACATGAAAAGATCTAAACCAACAGCATAAGAGGGAGCTTCATTAACTAGATTTTATTTTATATTTTCATTTTAATTAATTTGTCTACATTGACCCCCAAATGGAGTAAGAGCTCATTTTCCACTTTTGATGTTCACAAAAGGGATTCAAGCTCAAACACTGATCGTGATCATGGTGTTTTTCTCCTCCACTTCCTGTTTCCTTTCTTGTTTCCTTTCTTCTCCTCCCTCTCTTTCTCTTCCTCCACTTCCTCCAGTTTCTCTTTCTATCCTTTCTTCTTCAAATGGCACCTCTTTGTTCATTTAGCTGCCAGATCAGAACACAACAAGTGGAATTTCCTGTTACCTATATTAACTGCATCAACATCAATGAAACCATTTCTAAACATCTTTCTCAAGGAATCTTTGGAGAGACCATCTTCAAGCTCAGTGTCCCCAGCAGTACCTCAACCACATATTCTGACCTTTCTTTTTTCCATTTTTGACCCATACAACTTCAGAGACTGCTGGGTATAAAATAAAAGTTCCAATGCCAATCAGTCATCCCACTTGAATTTAGATATGTTCCAGAGAACTAATTGGTCTTTTCGTAGGGCAATGCCTTTGATATTGCTGGTGTCAAAAATGTCATCCCCTCCTGCTAGAGACCTGTATCCTTCTGAACAGGTCATAACTTTTCTGTCTCTCTTGGCAAGTTATATCTGCTTTTAAAGAGGCTGTCAGTTTGGTCATAGGTCACTTAAAGCACTTATTTTGTAAATTGCGGGTGTTTTATTCTCTCAGAGGTGTCAGAGCACTTTGTTCTTATTCCTTTCTAAATTTTGCCATGAAGAAAAAGAGCTGTCATAAATCACCTTCTTTGACTTTCTCTGGGTCGGGACTGTATCCTTTTGCTTCAGGAAAGAGTTACGACCACACAGAGTTCTTTGCCTGGCCTATTATAAAGAAACAGACAAATTAAAAATGAACAAACAAACATATGTAATTTGTGTGGTGAGTACGCTCCTGGTACAATAACTGTGTAGCATCCATGCCGAGCTGCAGGGAGATGGCTTCTGTGTCCCATCCCATGGGGATGGGAGCAAGACTTCTCTGTTTTCAACACCCCATTCATGCAGGCTCCACCAATGTTCTTAATCTGTTTGCAGCACTCTTTCCATGAACACAAAAGTAGAGAGGAAGGACAGATCTGGTTTTGAGCTCACCGGGTATGCATCTTTAATTGAGTTTCATTGTGAACATGTGCATGCCTAAATCATTTTCTTATATTTGTTCAGCAAAACAAACAAACAAATAACATTCTTTGGCTCAGCATAGATCTGCCTTGAATCTGCCTGGATTCCAGCCCTCTGACACAAATTCGGGGAACAAGAAGTTCTAAGCATGGCTGAGTCTACATTTTCAGGCATGTCATTTGAAATCAGAATTTAGGTGGAGTCACAGAAGATGAAGTGATGCTTTATTCACTCAACAAGTACTGTATTCACTCAAGCACTGTCCTAGTGGCTGGGAACAGAGATGAAGGAAGAAAAGGCCTGTCTTTGGCCTGATGGAGCATACACTCGAGTGCACACCTATGAATGCGGATTGAGGATCAACCTGCTACATGTTGGAACTGCTTGGGGTTTGCTAACAATCCTCCTTGACTGCATATTTTTGCTAATGTCCAATTATTATCTCTGGACAGTGGCCCTGCTTGTCCTAAGACTCACAGGGCCAAGGTAACTGTGGATTGTCAGAACTAATTACAGATTTTAGAAATATAGTGATTCTAATGAGTATAGACATGAAATGACAGGGCACAAAATGCCTTAAAACACTTGAGCATATACCATGAGGTAAGTATATGACTGAATAGACACTCTTTATAATTATCAACAACCTCTCTTTGTTCCTGAAACACAGCCAAAAAGGAATGACATGGAAAGCCATGTAAGGCCCATAGTTCAGAATCAAAATTCCTATTAAAGTTTTTTTCTTAATGTGTATTTATTTATTTTGAGAGAGAGAGAGAGAGTCCGCAAGGAAGGAGGGGCAGAGAGAGAGGGAGAGAGAGAATCCCAAACAGGCTCCTCACTGTCAGTGCAGAGCCTGACGTGGGGCTCCATCACATGAACTGTGAGATTATGACCTGAGGCAAAATTGAGAGTTGGATGCTTAACCGACGGAACCACCCGGGCACCCCTTAAAATTCCTCTTAAAAGATATACTGGAACTCTGGAGTGTTACATGATAATGTTGCCAGAGTTCTATGAAACATAAATATCCCTATTGCCTGGACACAGACTCTGAGGCTTCCCTCTGAGCTAAGTGGTTCAGATAGGCTAATATTATAATGGAAATGATTAACTTTTGGAAACATATCTATATAATTTGGAAATAGAGTCTGTATTCTGAAAGTGAAACTCTTGCCATAAGAAAGAGATATCTGGGAGTTAGTAAGCATTTTAGAGATGCTGCAGCAAAGATGCAAATTTGTCCCATGTATTGGAATATGACCTGAGTGCTACAGACTTAGTGAATGGACTCATAAAATAGGTAACAAGTTAGTGCCTGTGGATGAATAGCTTACCAACTTAAGATGATTTTGAGCATATCAGAAACAAAATCACTGTTGAGGAAAAAGGTAAAAAAAAATGTACCAGAACTCTGGTTAAAGACAAAAATGAATAGGGCGCCTACATTCTTATGGGCTAGAAACTGTGGTCCAGAGGCCATATGCCTATACCAGGTAATCTGGTTCTCTTGATTTCTAACAGTTTTGACATTCTGTTCCCAAGTTTTCCCTGATGACATACAAGGACTTCCATCCCCAACTTCTTCTCACTCCTGTAGCCACTAAAGGAGGGAGGGGAAACATAACAGCTGGCATCTACAAGTTGATGACTCCAAGCTAAGGTTATTTGATAAGCAGCACCCCAGTGCATGCCGGATAGGGCAGAATGGAATCTTAAGTCAAGTTCCTGCCTGGTACTCTAGAGGCACGTAAGAAACCAGATAATAGCACTTTTTGCAGGGTTCCTAAAAACTATCTGTCAGAGCTAAGGAACTCTAGGAGCCTAGAAAATGGGTATGCCATTTATGTGTTGGCCGAAGGCCAGGATAAGATAATGCTGTTGCAGAACATTAGCCCATAACCAAGAATCATCACCCTCACAAAGAAGGTCAATATCATGAAAAAGACATTAAAAATCCCATGGAATGCCCCATGAAGCAGAGTTAATATGCTAAGCACCTCATAAAACAGACTTAATAGACCAAATATTGAATAAAAGGGAGAAATAACCTTAAGTAAAATAGATACACAAAGTAAAGAATGTTGTGTACTTACATGTCAATAAACTTGAAAATACAGGTAAATTTTTGGGAAACAAGAAAAATGCCCAAATTGGTGCAAGAAAAGATGACAAATATGAATAGATCAATAACCAATAGAAATAAGAATGTAATAAACAGATATTCTCTTCAAGTAGTCCTAGACCTAGAGAGTATTACAAGTAAATACTATCAGGATGTTAACTCTGATATTTTGATTTACTTGATATGGATTTTCAAAACCAAGCCTATGGTTTAGACTTATATAGAGAAATATCATGTGGGATGTGCTATATAATTGCAAATATTCTAAAAGATATCCCATCAAAGATAAAGTTGTCTGATGTGAATCTAATAAGAACAAGTACTAATAAATGGAAGTAGCAGAACAACATGAAAGTAACTTTCAGCAATAGTTTCCAAAGAAAGGAGGATGTGCTTTGTGAGAAGAAAAGCTGTCTAGCAGTGGGTGTCTTCAAGCACGTGTTGGCATATATAGTTGGTAGATGGAGGAGATGACCTTAAAATGACCTGGAAATATGTGATACTAGAAAAGCTGGTAATAATCTAACCTGAATCTGTCTTTCCACCTTTTATTTTTTTTTTTCTTTTTTGCCTCCAAGAATTCCTGACTCAAGCTTTTTTCCCCGGGTTGGGGGGGGGGTGGGGGGGGGGGGGGGCGGTGCATAACCCAGAAGATGGCTGTATATTCTCAACTCTTGCTCTTATAGGGGTTCTGTTTTTGGTTTTGGCTCTCTTATTAGGGAGTAAGATGGAGAATAGGAATCTCACACCTCTCACAAGGCATTTAACAAATGCATTCCCACCTTGGAAGGGAATGGGGATTTTTCTTCACCTTTGTGGATTTTAAGGGCTGTTGCTTCAGTGGTCAGGTTTGTGGTGATCACTTCGCCGTTCACAGGCTCTGGAACATTGGAGCATGTCCTTATACAGAACCTGAGGTTTAGCAATATAGAACTAACAAAGCCCCAATTTCTATGCTGCAATTGCTTCCTAAAAACAAAGGTGACAAAATTCTCTGATCCCATATACTGAAACTTTTACTTGGGGTCTGACAAGAATAGAGTTTCCAAGGCAAATAATCATATATTACCATTCAAATAACCCCTTTGTCTGACATATCAATTATATAAATAGTGGTTTTTTTCTTACTAAGGAGATGAAAAATTCCTTATATTTGGTAAAAAAAAAAAACAGGTCACACTAAATCCACATTTATGCACATATATTACCATATGTATAATACACTATACATACACATTTCCTTCTGACAATTTACTCCAGGAGGTTATAAATATAATTATGGGCAGGAGAAAGAAAATAAAGTGTCTGTTACTACCAAATGAAAAGTACTCAAGCTTTTGAAAGAGGTTATTAATCAGTAGAATAGACAGTGAAATTGAGTTGATTTGTTACTTAGATTACTGTCTTGACTTCCTTGTCTATTTGATCACTCTTAATATCTAGATTTCCTAAGTTTTCTAGTATCCTCATTTCTTATCCTCCTTTTTAAACAAATGAGCCTCAAGTGGCTAGGTGAAGATAAGGAGCACTAACTGGAGAGTTAGCATTCGGTGTGATTAGGGTGTGGTGGGCTTTGTGCAAAATACTTCACAGGGATTGTTTTACTGGAGCCTCACGTCTCCCTGGGGTGTTACCACACTCTTCCTTTTACAGAGGAATGAAATGAAACTTCAAGGGATTAAATTATTTTCACAGGTCGCACAGCGTGTGGCAGAGCTGTGACTTGAACATGATGCATCTGACTTTGCCGGGGACATATTGGTCCACAGGAACTTGTTAAATATTGGAAGGAGAGGACTTTTTACAAATCCCACATTACATATAGAAATAGGACCCAGTATCCATTAAACCAATTCAGTTTTATGTGAAAATACTTTATAAAGGCGTTTTTATTTAATTTTTATAAAATTCTCATTAATAAAATACTTATAAAATATGTTAGCAGTCACATAAACCTGAAATCAAATGCTGAAAGACATCATCGATTTATAATAGTTTAATTCAGAACTTGTAATTAATTATACCTAAGCTACCTAAAATTTACCTGTGCGTGTTTTTAAGAAAAGACCATTGTTTACAAAATTATCATCACTGATATGTACCAAAGCTAAAGACTAAACTCTCACTGTATGTTTTAACATACTCATTATTTGCATCCAAATGGCACAGCTAAATTCAGTGCATCTTATTAAATTTAGACCTGACATGATCTCTTTTTAGAAATATATAACAGCTGAAATTATGTTAAGTACTTTAAAGTAATAAAATATAGTTCATTTAAAATATTTAATAGTTCAGATATTTCTCAACATCAAATGAAACTTCCATCCAGTAATTTCAGATTAATGAAGTTTTATTATGTCTGTTTGAATCAATGCCTATAATTACCATTACCTTTGAAGAGATACGGGAATTTGTTAAGATGTTTCAGTTGCAGATGCGATAAATGTTCATTTTCCTTTTAATAAGCATTGCTTTTATTAACTGAAGATAATGCTACAGTATTTCTTCATTTGTAGTTTTATACTCAAATTGGTTTTAAGTCCAAGCACCTGAGACCCAAGCTAGCCAGTATTCTCTTCTTTTAAAAAAAATGTTTAAGCTACCTGGTATTCCTAAACCCTAAATTATACAGACGTTTCTAAATTTGGAACGCACTGTCCTTCCTCCCAATTTGGGGATTCCGTCTTATTGGTAAGTAATAACTTGCCACAGCACTCGAACAAAATTACTAATGGCATCTCCAATGATGTTCTTATTATGCTATACCCCTGACACCAAAAGCATGGTTGGGGCGAAAGCACAGCATAGGTGCTTGTTCTCAGCCTGATCAAACAAGCTTAATTATGACCTCCAGATAAAGGTACTGCCATTAAGCCATTGAATTATCACAGATAAGGCCGAGTCTCCGTTACTGTCTGATGATAAATCACAGCTAACAACGGCAAAGGAGTCAGAGCTCACAGGGCTAATCCTTCCGAGGTTTTGGATGGGCTGCTTCTCCCACTGTTTTGTATCTATTTATATTGCACTCAGAACCCCCAAATGGCCTCTGCTTATCTCCAGCTTTAGATAATTTATGCTTTTTTGTGTGTCACCTCACCGCTGAAGCTGTTATCAGGAAAGAGGAGGTTTAGGAAATCGGATCCACTGAAATGCTAATCCTCCTGCCAATTACGACACAAAAACAAGTTTTCTTCCCTGATTTGCTTTTGTTTATTTGATACTGCAAATGTGGATTTTATGATTACAGTTTAGGACAATTGTTTAGCTCCAAAAACAAAATAAGCATTTAATTTGACTAGCTTCCTCTTTTCACAAGAGTGGTTGGGCAATTTGCACTGATTCAAATGGCCAGATGGTTTCCTCTCTGTTTGTCACTGACTAAATAGATGTGTAAATATTTTTATTTTCATAGAGGGCTGGTCTTGAGAAGGGAATTTGTTGAAACCCCTCTCGATGGTGGGCTTCTGCTCCAAGATGCACTCACCCTAATTTAGATTCTTTGATGTAAAGTGTCTTCTGTGTGGAACTATTTCACGTAGAAATATGATGCCTGTCTTGGAATTTCATTATGATGAAATTTTTCTCATCCCTGACTGCTGTCCAAGTTTTATGAAATCTTATCTCTGAGAATTTTATGAGGTTGTTTGACTAGTAGTTAAATGTATTACTTTCAGTGATATGAAACATTCCTAAATGAGTAACTACCAAGCCCATAAAATTCTCATGCGCTTATTAGCATAGTATAATGAAAATTTGAAATGCAAGGTTAGACTGTACTTTCAAACAGGCGAATTAAACTCATACCTAACTATAGCTGTGTTTTTCGATTTCCTTTTCCTAAACAAGATCTTGAAGGTTTTAAGGTTTGGGAAGGATGAGGTCACCCAATTGTCATGATTGATCACCAATTATTCAAGTCTTCTTGTGTTGACTGTTGATGCCAGTTATTGAGATAGTAATCTTTGGAGTGATAAGGAAAGCTACAAAATTAATTCAACCTTGAGATTCCATTACACTTAATGTCACCTAATAGAACATTTGATATTTTTAATCCTAGTTAAAGGCTTTCTCCCTAAGCTATTGCTGATGGCAGAAATGATGGAAAAGAAAAATATCTGACTTTATAACTTCTGCAATTCTTTTTCCTCTGGGTATATTTCAGTGTATAGCATTTATGTAGGTGGCTTAGCAAATGGCTCCTTGATTCTTTTATGGAAATGTAAGGTAGGTGTCTGTATTTTAACTTGAAAATGAAATGATCATATTCCCTCATATATAAAAGCTGCTTCCCTTAAAGGATTTGTTTCTTCAAGGTATTCTAAATGTGAATTTAGAAAACTCTCTTAACTTTCTCTTCTAAGTTATTGCATTTTAAAAAAAAATTCTGGATTAGTAGATTCCTGCCACTCCAGAAACTACTTAGAGTGGAATTTTAGGTGAGATCTAACTTATTAGCAAATAGTTTGAAGATAAGTATTAAGTGACTAGGCAAGTAATACGCCTTATTGTTTGTTCTGTGATTATCAGAGGCATATTATTTTTGAAATAGTCATTTTTGTTCTATTGTGTTTACTTCTCTCTCATTTCACCATGTGTTTGGATATCAAGTTCAAATTTCTCCAGTACCAACAGACTTTACCATGAACTTTCACACTTGTTTTACTCGTATCCGGGTCTACGCTCATAAAACTCATTGCCTTTTATGGAAACACATAATAATTAAACAAAGCTGCCTAATTGTTTGCTTCTCTTTACCTGGAATGAAGTTTTCAAATAGAAGAGTGAAAGCATTCTTTGTTTTATGGCACAAATAAATCGTGCTGTGAACAGGACATCGGTATTAGTTTGAACTGAAAAGTAACAATGTCTGCTGCCTCATTTGGCTTTGATAAGCAAAAATTAGAAATTAAACAGCATCAAGGAATGTGTGTGTGTCTCTGTGTGTGCGTGTGTTTATTCATCTCAATCTATTCAACTCTTCTCTAATATTGCAAAAACATAGTTAGCAAGCTCATGTGTCCTAGACCACTGGTGAATAGAATGTCCTTCACTGAATAAAAAACAAACAAACAAACAAACAAACAAAAAAAAACACAAACAAGATACTAAGTAAACAAATGAAAACAGAATAATTTGCCTTCTTGCTGGTGATAATTATTTTTTACAAGAATGGAGAACAAATATTATAAAATTAATTATGAGGGAGCTATAAAGTCCCATTTTATGCAGCTTAGGATGACCTTAAATTTTATTAGTCTATGTGTATGTTTTCAATTAATTTATTTTTGAGAGAGGGAGAGAGAGAGAGAGACACAGAATCTGAAGGAGGCTCCAGGCTCTGAGCTGTCAGCACAGAGCCGGATGTGGGCTCAAACTCATGACCTGTGAGATCATGACCTGAGCTGAAGTCAGACGCTTAAGCAACTGAGCCACCCAGGCGCCTTAGTCTATGTGTTTTGAAATGCTGGTTCTCCTGGACTACCTCTACCCTCAATCACCATCTTTTCTCTCCTCTGCTTCTTCTCTTTTCTCAAAGAGAAGTCTAGCTTCTTTTGGCATAAACTTTCTTACTCTGCTACCAGAGAAGCTCTTCTTTTAGGGGACACATTTTCTTCTACACTAAAATATTTGTTTCTCTCTGCTACCATTCCCCTGCCTTCATATTCTCAGATATTCAGCTTTTTAGATCGCCTTGCTTGGTTAACATTTTACACATGGTCCTCATGGTGGTGACGCCTCAAATGATTTTACTATGAAATTTGTCCTCCCTGTGATGGTAAAGCCTTAAGTAAATGAAAGAAAACTTCTGACCTTAATATGAGAAGTGTTCAACATGTAAGGTTTTAAAATTATTTTTCTGAAAAGATGTGCTATCCTTATGACTCAACCGAGCAAAGTTCAGTGAAATGTGTTTAGGCAAATCTGTGTCAGCTGGGGGAGAATGTGAAAGAGAGAGAGAGATGGAGAGAGAGGGAGAGGAGGAGAGGGGGAGGAGAGGAAATGAGGAGAGACTGGTCTGTAAAGGGCAGCATACAATTTGAATATTCTATTTCCCATGACCTACATGAGTAGGTCAGAAAGGAAGTTACCATTAAATAATATACCCAACTACCTACATTACCATTTTTCTCTACCTCGAACTTGCGTCCCTTAGGATCAGTGAGAAGATTATTAAAGGCTCCGTTGATCTCTCACTTTTCCCAATTCCTAACATATTTATTGTCTGAACTACATGATTTAGGGCTTGGCTATAAATTATCTTGTACCAGCCTTTAGTTTTTCCATATATGCAAATTTTATCTTCCCAAATAGATTCTGATTTCCTTGAGAGTAGAATGCCTCTTTTTCTTCTTTTGTGTCTTCTTAGCATTGAGATAAGTGTTTGGCCCACACTAATTGCTTATCAACATATATTTGGAGATGGATCGAGATGGAGAGGTAATAGTTGGTGGGCAGTGGGCAGCTGCTCAAAGGTGGTGTCCACAAGACCCGCTGAGGGCTTGGGCTCAAAAATGATGCATGTTTGCAAGAGGTCTTTGATGAACGTGGAAACAAACAGCAGAAGCCGATTTTTCTGAGAGGCCAAGTGACTACACAGCCTGGTAGTTAGGGAGCCACTGCAGAATCGTCTAGGTTACACAGCTCCTTCTGAAGCCTGCACAATTTAAAGCATCTGTCACAGATACCTGAGATAATGTAAAGAATTCTGCCTGGACACATTTTTAGTATTTCTCCATAGGTATTTTTGGCAATCAAATACAGTTCTGTTTTGCGTTATGCAAAAATACGTAACTATTAGAATATAGATCTTTAAAACTATATTTAGACCAAGAAGAATGAGAGCAAGAATTTTGGCACTGGCTACAGAGAGGGAGGATTTTTGTCATAAGTGTTTGTACCTAGTTCTATAGAGTTGCGATAATCATAAAGTCAAACAAAACCAAATGACCACATGTTGTGGTTTGAGTTAAGCAAACAACTAAGGAAAACATGGAAATCACTGGATGTCTATGTAAACTTGCAGTTTGTTCCCTGGTTTATGCACGTGTATTCATGTGAAGTGTTGACTCTGTTTTATGAAAGCTTGCTGAGAAAAAAATATTGGCTTTAGGATTTTATTAGATTCTTTTTTCAGAGGAAAGAAGTCCAAACCTTTTACAAATCTTGCCAGCCTCTCTAAATCTGTGAAAAATATTCGAGTCCTCTAGAGCAAAGGTGAAAGTGCTTGTGTTTATTTTTTTTCTCCTGTTTTTCAACAGGGAAATCTCAAAGGCAAAGACATTTCTTTGTATCTCGCATTAGTGCTTGGTGCATTGGTATGGAGACGGGGCTGTTTCTCTGGAGAGTCTGGTTCCCTTTTCCAATCTCTCCCATGTTTATTTGCAGGAGATATCAAGTTAAAGAGCAACCCTGAATGGAAGAAAGGACAAAAAAAGACACCAAAGCTCAAGGGGCAACCTGGGAGAAATGGGGTCAGGAAGATGCCTCCACCTTGATTGAAGGTTGGAGCTGAAAAGGACTTTAGAAACCTGATTCTACAGTTAAAGAAATCGAGGTGCAGACTCTGTAAGTAACTTAAACATACGCAAGTAATCAATTAGTGGCCAGTAGGGAACTGGATCTCCTTTTCCTAGTTCCTACTTCTAAGCCTGTCCCCCAAATCAAATTGTCTTTCTTTCTGCAAGTGAATTGTGAGGGAGAGGAGAAGCCACACAGTTTGAGCATCTTCTCCGTTTTTAAACTGTTTGCTGCCAGTAACCTGAGCTTTGCCTGTCCTTGTCTCTGCTGAAGGCCAACCTCCAGCCCAATGGTCAAGTCCCATAATTCATGAAAACCTGAAGAAACACAGGCTACCAATCTAAGTATGGAATATTGGTAACTGATTGAGTAACAGATTGGCTTGGAAAGTAAACTAATGTTTGTTCATCCCTAATGAAGTAGAAAACAGACTAGGTTGTGTTGTGTAAATAGCTCTATAAAGGGCCTGTGTGTTGTTCCTGACTGGTGAGCAGGTGTTTAGACCTGTTTTTGAGGTAGCCAAGGGAAAGCATTGTGGGGAGGGAAGGATGGTGTTGGCAGCCAAGGCCTGCCTGAGATCAAGACTATAGTGAGTTGAATGAGCTGGATCCACACGCCCTTGTATTCTAAAAGCTGATGGCAATGGACTGAAAAGAAATTTTTTTTGAGATAGAAAGCACAGAGAACATGTAAAAAAAATTGCACTCACAAGGTTTTGTGATCGCTTGGAAAGAAGCATATAGTAAAATCTTTGCACAGCATGCCTAGTCAGTTTTGGAAGAGATGGAACGTTATAATGATCATTCATTTCCTTTTCAGAAGTGAGTGACGGGTAACTGACCGAGTCACCAATATTTTAAACATTCAATAGCTAAGGTGCCTGGCCTCCAAGGCAAGAGGAAGCCAAAAGCTCATAATCACTCATCTTTGTGCCATTAAAGGAACAATGTTGCTGCATGTTTCTTTTTGATCTTGAAAGCAAATGGAGGGCAATGTGCAAACCAGAGCGGCCTCTCCTTGCCTCTGCCAGAACTCAGGCAACAGGCACCTGGTTCCTCCTGCCCAGCACTGTTAGCTGCGCCTTCAAGTACTGGCTACAATATAACCAAATAAGCTGACAGACAGCTGGAAGGAAACACCTTCCAGCGCTCTTAACACGCTGGGATTGGTTTTAGTTTTGGTTTCGGTTTCGGTTTTAAGTTTGCAACAGAATATGGTTAACTGTCAATATGGAGGAAGCCTAAACAGATCTCGAATGAGTGAACATCATGAAAAGGAATTATTTTTTTTGGTTTTTAATTTTTCTTAGCATCTGCCTAACAAAATTTTCAGACTGACAGAAATTAAACATGGAAGCTACATGAGACCAGGAAAGCATTTACTAGGTTGCTCATTCATTCATTCATTCACTCATCTGTTCACTTTATTTGATGGTCCACACATTAGATCTTATTCTAAAATGAAATCGATTAGGAGTCTAACGGTCTATCATTATTAAAGATGTGTAACATGAGTTTGTATGCTTTCTGTTCCTCGTGAAACAAAAGACTTGTAAAATAACGGGGATAATGTTAGTTTTCATATCAAGAACGCATTTACTCTATCTTTGTAAAAGGAAACCCTAATCATTGTTTTGTGATGTGCCACTGAAAATGGTGATGGGGGAGCATTAAATGAGCAATTACTCCAGTTTTGATGTTTTTTGTTTTATTGTTTCCTTATCTGCCTTCCAGGAAAATCAATAAGTCTCTTGAGCTCCATGCCTGTGCCAGTGGGAAGGAAATCGAAACCACCAAACTGCCTGCTGGTGCCGGGAGCCCTCATCCCAGACCTGCCCTCAAAATACAATCCCCAAGTCAACTTCCCCTCCTGGCTCTCTCAAGTCATTTTCAAACATGCTTGGGAGCCACCTAGACTCCTCATTGTATGAGTAATAAACTTTTTCATACCCTCTGGTGCATGCATGGTGTCATCTGTTTCAATATCTGAACAAAATATTGGGTGAAGGGTTGGTCCTGTCACCCCTGTGGGGCGACCACAAGATACTATGTAATATATAGGGATTTGATATAAACTATCAAATGTAATTTTAACAAAAACCAATGAAGTAGAAAAATCACTGATGAAAGAACAGACTTGATGTGATTAAATACATTGCAGAGTTTCCATTTAAGTTGATTTTCATTTTTATTTTTGAGGGAGAGAGAGAGAGAGGGGAAGAGAGAGAGGGAGAGAGAGAGTGCAAGTGGGGAAGAGGGGCAGCGGGAGATAGGAAGAATCCCGAGAAGACTGCATGCTGAGCTTGGGCTTGATCCCCTGACCACCCTGGGATCATGACCTGAACCAAAATCAAGAGCCGAATGCTCAGCTATCTGAGCCACCCAGGCACTGCCCCCATTTAAATTTCGATCTGACCCTAAAGTCAATATACTTTTACAACACCTATTAGAGAGACTGTTTCTAGCTTGGAATGTCAGAAGATCATACAAATGTTCAAATAATAAAGAGATAATTCCCAAAAGAAGAATGAAATCAAAATTGCTAAATTCATAAAGTAGTTTCAGGAGGCACAATGATATCTAATGAATAAGAGGGACATTTCCCATCCTGAATCTATTTTGATCAATGAGAAAAACTTCCAGAACCCACCAAACACATTTCCTCCCCTAAGACTAGAGTCACATTTGCAAGCCTCAACCAGACACTGGCAAAGGGATTGATACCCCTTGTTTAGCCTATATTGATTATGCTTCACGCTGGGAGGAGGAAGGGTCCACTATGCTGGGCATGTAAGAGGATAATCATCTGAGAAAATTAGGGGCTCTGACCCCAAGAAGGAAAGAGAAATGATGCCTCTTGAGCAACCAATCAATAGGGTCCACTCTTCTGTCTTGTTCTGCCTTATATGTGTCATGATCGCATGAGCCCTAATACTGTAGCTTATTATATATTTAATACATTTTTGGCTTATTTTATATAGTAGTATTTACTGGCTTATATCTCCCCAAGTTAAACAGTAACAACAAAGTAGCAACCAAGCCCCCCACACTCCTTTCTCCTCCTGTCAGTTGCAAGCCATTTGTCCCTTCTGAGTCTGGTAGCTACTGAGACTTGTAAGTGACCAAGGGTGGATGGATTCCTGGCTCTATTTAGGTCTCTCTCATGTGGGTTGTTCAGTTGACTAAAGAACACCATCGAAGCCCAGAGGAGTGGGCGAAGTGAGTGGAGGATCTTAGAAGGAACTCAGTGTTTGGGAATATGTGGACTCTATCACCAAAGGAGGTTTATAATCACTTCTTTTAGGTGACCCTGGTCAACTTGACCCCCTAAGGACCAGAACAGGAGTATGGCTGATTCTCTCCTGATCCTGCACTGATGAGAATGCAAGGGAACCAGAAAACACACCGGCCACGTTGGATGTCTCTGCAAGAGGCTGATAACCTGCCATTAAAGACATGACGAGATAAAAAAGAAAGAGAAAAAGAGAACCCTTGGGCCTTTTATCTTGTGAGGAAGAATCCCTGCCCTAAATAAATTTCAGCCACCAGAACTGAGATCCAGGGAGCTGCTTGAGAGAGTAACTACCCATTTAAGGGGCCACAGCAGCCAGAGAGAATATATGCCCAGGGACGTGCGAACAAATTAACAACTGAATCTTAAAAAATAAAGAAAAACAGGAAGGAAGAAAGAAGGAGGAAAAGAAGGAACCATTGAAACAGATACAAATGCAATTTACACACACACACACACACAATCCCTGATTTGAGAACTAGAAAATTAAAAAATATTAAAGGGAGGAATAGTTACTATTGAGAATAGGTGATTGAAGTACAAGAAATATCTCAAAGTGCAGGGAAAAAAAGAGACAAAGGGAAATCACACGGAAAAGAGAAATTGTGAGAATACCTTAATTTTTGTTTTAATGTTTACTTATTTTTGAGAGAGGTAGAGAGAGAGTCTGAGCTGGGGAGGGGCAGAGAGAGAAGGAGACACAGAATCTGAAGCAGGCTCCAGGTTCTGAGCTGTCAGCACAGGGCCTTACGTGGGACTCGAACTCATGAGCTGCGAGATCATGACCTGAGCTGCAGTCAGCCGTGACTGAGCCACCCAGGCACCCCACGTGAGACGACCTTAAAAAAAAAAACAAAAAATGAAGATGATTTGGAAGGAGGAAAAGGGAGTGGATGGGAGGGAGGTAATTACTATACAACTTTAAGAAATGAATTTTCCTAAACTGAGAAAGATTTGAGTCTAGAAATTGAAAGGGCTGACTGAGTTCCGGGATGATTTACCAAGAAGAAATACACAACCAGGTAAATCCTTGCAACATGTGTGAACTTCAAGGATAACGAAAAACAGTGTGTCCTTCCAACTTAAGAGACCAGTTTACCAGAAAAGGAAAAACACTCAATAATAAGGCCCAGGCCTTCTTATTTGACCTTGGAAGCTAATAGACAGTAGTTTACTTAGTACTCCCAAGGAAAGAAAAAATAGCATGCAAAGAATCCTATACTCCATTTTCCTGTAAATGTAAAAAAGTCTGTTTTCCATGCACGTATGCTATCCAAGGAAAATACTTGAGAACAGACCGCAAGCGCCAAAAGCGAGAACACAGAATACAGGAAGAGGAAGTAGTGGTGAGCAATGAAACTTAAAATATGTGAGTTCAGTAAATGAAGACATGAGGACTTCTAAGCCATAATGGAGTTAACGCAAAAATAGTTTCAGTCATCACGAATTTATTCTGGCAAAACCTAGGGCTTGGGAATGGGTGTGAGTGAAAGATTCTCTCACGGTCTCGCTGGGGGTGGGGGGAAAGAATGAGAGAAGAGGAAGAGAAGGAAATGGAGTCTAAGGGTCTTGTCCTACGAGGGTTAATCAAAGGAAGTGAAAAAATTAAAGGATTGTGAGGGGAAGGAAAGAACAGGTTTGGAACAAGTAGCAGTAGAGTCACAGGGTCAGAAACATGAGTTGTAAGATAGAGCACAGGCGCTGGTGAGGGCCTGTGGAAGAACCGTATTCTGCTCTCTCTAGGAGTTGAAATTCCAATGATGTCCGTTAAAATTTCATATAGCCCCCAGTGAGACCTGGGTGACCTAAAAAGCTGCTGTTTGGCTCCCATGTACATAGCCTGGTTATAGTAAGTCTCAAGGACAAGTGCAACAAGGTGATCGAGTGGCAAGGCGGCAGAGACTGGGGAAGGGGTCCCAGCAAATGGGCCCTGGGACAATGTGGAGAGTTCCTGAGAATGCTGTGTGTGAGCATAGTGGAGGACAGCACAGGGTGACGGGACGTGTTTCTGCTTCAGCAAAGGCTGTGACAAAGACAGAAAATGACTTCTAAAAGTCTAGTAGGACTCCTGTACCAGATAGACCCGCTACTCACTGATATTTGGTTCTCTTCCCCTTCAGGCCACTGGGAAATATTACATTTTGAAGTTAAACATGGCAATTGGCCATTGAAATGTGACAATTGGTGATGCGTGTCCCTGTAGAGGAAGCATTTATTGCTAGTGTGTGTGAATGTCTCTCTCTTCCCTGCCTTGGCAACTGTGAAAACATGTTTAAATGTCACCATCGTAAGACGATGGAGCCTCCGTCAACCTGGGTCATTAAGGGGCAAAGTTAGTGGTAAGACACTTGGGCAAAGCCATCTGTGGACCCACTGTGATCCCATAACATGAGAAAGCAAGTTCTGTTGCTTTAAGCACTGCGATTTTGGGCCCGTGGTACCATCTCACCTGTTTTGATCAACTCAAGCAGCCATCGAAGAGGGCAGCCATAGGGTGGCTCTCAGACAAGACTGTCATCTCCTGATACCGGGATAAAAGAAAAGTCCTGCTGAATGAGATCGTTTCGATGAACAAGGGAAGAAAAAGAAAAGAGAAGACTCTGAAAGCAGACACATTTTAAAAGACTAAAGACAGAGGGTTAAGCTGGTGGCAACTGTGTTCATGCATTAGCAAGATTCAATTTCTCAGAATCAGCAGAAATAAAGACAAAGTTCATTCAATTAGGGGAAAATAAAGGTCATATTCATATACACTATTTTAGGGATTAATGTGGCCATTAAAAGTTATAAGGTACAGAAAATCATAATTTTAATGATACAATCAATTTAATTCAAGAATATCTGCTGGTGAATAAGCCCAGTGAACTCTTTTTTTTTTTTTTTAAACGTTTATTTATTTTTGGGACAGAGAGAGACAGAGCATGAACGGGGGAGGGGCAGAGAGAGAGGGAGACACAGAATCAGAAACAGGCTCCAGGCTCTGAGCCATCAGCCCAGACCCTGAAGCGGGGCTCGAACTCACGGACCGCGAGATCGTGACCTGGCTGAAGTC
>NW_024412394.1:52411957-52466861 GCF_014898765.1 Herpailurus yagouaroundi | reverse complement strand
TCGTGACCTGGCTGAAGTCGGACGCTTAACCGACTGCGCCACCCAGGAGCCCCTCATGATTTTATTTTAAATAAAGGAACTATTTTTCAATTGGGCTCTCTATTCATACTGAGATGATTATGTCCAGGAATATATACCTTAAAACAAAAGAGTATATGGAGCAGCAGAGGAAAAAAATAAAGATACCCAATATTTTTAAATGAATGAATTTAGAGGTCTAAGTGTGTTTGTTTGTTTGTTTGTTTGTTTTTGAGGGAGAGAAAGAGAGACAGCACATATGAGGGTCAGAGAGAGAGGGAGAGAATCTGTTTTTTGTTTGTTTGTTTGCTTGTTTTAATTCAGGTTAGTTAACATATGGTGTAGTCTTGGCTTCAGAAGTAAAACCCAGTGATTCATCTCTTCATATGACACCCAGTGTTCATCTAGAAAAGTGCCTGTCTTAATGCCCATCACCCATTTAGCCCATCCCCCACCCATCTCCCCTCCAACAACCCTCAGTTTGTTCTCTGAATTTAAGAGTCTCTTACGGTTTGCCTCCCTTTCTGTTTTTATCTTATTTTTCTTTCCCTTCCCCTATGTTCATCTGTTGAGTTTCTTAAATTCCACATATGAATGAAATCATATGATATGTCTTTCTCTGACTGACTTATTTCGCTTAGCATAATACCCTCTATTTCCATCCACATTGTTACAAATGGCAAGATTTCATTCTTTTTTCATTGCAGAGTAGTATTCCATTTTGTGTGTGTGTGTGTGTGTGTGTGTGTGTGTGTGTGTGTGTGTGTGTATACACCACATCTTCTTTATCCATTCATCGGTAGATGGACATTTGGGCTCTTTCCATAACTTGGCTATCTTAAGCAGGCTCCACACCAAGTGCAGAGCCTAGTCTCACTATTGTGAGATCATAACCGTGAGATCATGACCCAAGCCAAAATTAAGAATCAGATGCTTAACAGACTGAGCCACCCAGGCACCCCTAGAGGTCTAAGTTTTATAGATGTTGTTGGTTTAAAATGTTGGAAAGTGGTGAACACTCAGCAATGGGCTTATAGTAAGGAATGATACCTACAGTGGTTGGCATAAAATTCCAGCGACTGTTCAAAGAATTCTAAATACCTATATTGCTGTGGAAAGGTACTGAGGCCACTAATCACACTCCTCTTATCATCCTTTGTCAAGTAAGTAATGGACATGTTGCTAGAATCGCTAGCCTCAAAGGATAGACAGAATTTGATCTGTCATTTTAAATTATAAACTCAAGCCATTATTTAATAAAAGTATTTATTATATCAACATATTAATTTATAACATGCCAACATCCTTAATAATAAATATCAATAAAATACAACATGCTTTTTATTATGGCTTATAGTTAAGTTATAATGGATAATTATAATTATTATTTTACATTATAAATAAATTGGGTACTTTCTCATTTGAAACTGACTTTACCATTTATACATTAGAATTTTCAAGCCACGTTTAAATGACAAATTAAAAACAAATCTTCTGAAATAATGAACACTTCAAAAAGAAAGAAATCCTGCCATTCATGACAATATGGATAGAATTTGAGGGCATGATGCTAAGTGAAACAAGTCCGACAGGAAAAGAGAAATACTGTATGATCTCACTTTTATATGAAATCTAAAAAACCCGAAGTCATAGAAACAGAGTAGGATGGTGATTACCAGGAACCAGATGTTGGGGAAAAAGGAGAGACATTAGTCAAAGAATATAAACTTCCAGTTATAAGATAAATGGTAACTATTTAACAATACTGTATCAAATCCTTAAAGGTTGCTGAGAGGAGATCTTAAATATTCTCACCACACACACACAAGGAGAATTATGTGAGGTAATAGAAGTGTTACCCAACCTAACTGTGGTCATCAGCTCACAGTATATATCTCTCAAATCATCACATTGTACACCTTAATCTTACATGATATTATATGTCAATTATATCTAAAAAAAAACTTGCAAAAATTTTTGAAGTACACGCGCGCACACACACACAATGAATACTTCAAAAATGAATTGTAGGGGTGCCTTGGTGGCTCAGTTGGTTAAGCATCTGACTTCAGCTCAAGTCATGATCTCACGGCTCATGAGTTTGAGCCCTGCATCGGGCTCTGTGCTGACAGCTTAGAGCCTGGAGCCTTCTTCGGATTCTGTGTCTCCTTCTCTCTCTGTTCATTCCCTGCTTGCACTCTGTCTCTCTCTCTCTCAAAAATAAATGAAGATTAAAAAATTTATTTATTTATTTATTTATTTATTTATATAATTTATTGTCAAATTGGTTTCCATACAACACCCAGTGCTCATCCCAACAGGTGCCCTCCTCAATGCCCTTCATCCACTTTCTCCTCTCCTGCACCCCTGTCAACCCTCAGTTTGCTCTCAGCATCCAAGAGTCCCTTATGGTTTGCCTCCCTCCCTCTCTGTAACCTTTTTTTCCCCCCTTCCCCTCTCCCATGGTCTTCTGTTAAGTTTCTCAAGATCCACATATGAGTGAAAACATATGGTATCTGTCTTTCTCTGACTGACTTTTTTTTTTTAAGTTTATTTATTATTGAGAGACAGAGAGAGACAGAGTGTGAGCAGGGGCAAGGCAGAGAGAGAGAGAGAGGGAATCCGAAGCAGGCTTCAGGTTCTGAGCTGTCATCACAGAGCCCAAAGTGGGGCTCGAACTCACAAACCGCGAGATCATGACTGAGCTGAAGTTGGATGCTCAACGGACTGAGCCACCCAGGAGCCCCCTTACTGACTTTTTAAATTAAAAAAAAGTTTAAAAATTTTTAAATAAAAAAATGAATTGTCAAAGCTGTGCGTGGCTAAAACATGAAGATAGTAGAACCTGCTTTTAGTTTAATAAAAATAACTATTGTTCACAGTCCTCAGATATTCACACCGTCTATCACACATTCACACATTGTTGCTTTCGATTGCAAGTGTCCTGAAATTATTTTAATTTCCTAAACCAAGTACTCCATACTACGGTGGAATACTTATGTTCAGAGTTTGAGAAAGAATTCATTTTAATCGTGAACTACTCACGTGAAGAAGAGTATAATGTTATCAACTTTAAAAATTTATTCATTTTTACATAATTTTGAATGAAAACTCTCTACATGCACGTATGTGTTAGTTAACAATATGGAAAAAGAAGAAAACATTTGCTGTCGGAGCTCAGCTATCTTTATTGTCTATTTTAGTGCTATTCGAATTGTGATCTATAAACTGTAGGTTCCTAATCGCTGGTGAAATAGTCACAAAAATTGAGAGTGAGAATTTATAAAGTTTCATGACAGTTTGGCATAGCTCATGACATACAAAGACAGAAATCAGTGGACTCATCTCATTGAAGAAGGTACAGACAGGTTCCTATTTTGTTTAACTTCTGTCTGTGTGAGTCACTTGTAGTTCAAGCTGCCTAGTAAGACCGGTCTAAGGTAGACTGGAGGGAAAAAAAAAAAAAGGAATAAAAACTGATTTTTACCATGGCTAATTTGAGAAGCACTGGTCTGCATCACACATGATGGATGGTAATCTCAGGTCAAGATAGTTTACTTTTTGGCTTTTGTTATTAGCATTTGTTTACATGATTCTCTAAATTAAGCTGCAGCTGATTATCGGAGTACGTAGCTATACAAAATGCTACTTTCCTTGTAAATAATTTGCATATACTTGAATATAGTTAGAGTGAATTTTTGAAGTTACACATGAATGGATTTAATAACTAATAATAATACATATAACAAAATAGCTAGAGATTATATAGCACTTGTGACATGCCAGGTTAAACACTTTAAAATCATTATGTCCTTTACTGTTCACAATGACCTTAGAAGTACTGTACTTTCTACTAATTATTTAGGAAGCCAAAGCACAGAACTGTTGAGTAAATTACCCAAGGTCAAATATTTAGGAGGTGGTATTTCAGGGATTTGAATTTGGGATCAATAATACGTAGGCTCTGTACCTCATTTCAGTGCTTCTTAAACTTTACCAGAGCTTTTTAAAGAGATTCCCAGTCCAACAAGTCTGAGAATGACTGAAGAATTTGCATTTCTAACAAGCTCCCAGGAGATGCTCCACATTGCTGATAACACACTTTGAGGGGATTCCATCATTCAATCAGAGAGCATTATGGGACCCTCTGCTATGGAGAAACTGGGCAGTCAGGGTGCCTTTCTCTTCTTACTAGGTATGCTACGCGTTGTGAAAAGATGATGACACCATTGCCCAATAACTACAATAAAAAGCACAAGGCTTCACTTATTGTGGGAGAGCTGTTCTGGTCAGGCATGGCCTCTCTGGGCAGAGCAGAGGACTGATCTCATAGGATTTGGGGGAAGGGTCGAGTACGGGCATTGACAAACGTTCATGACATCCTCTGTAGATGCTTAGTTAGTGGCTCCTTGTTACCACGGCTACAGAACAATCCATCTTTTCTTAAATTTCTGGAAATGTTTTTCTTCTCACCACCAAACCCATATTTGCGTATTACAAATATACTGCCACCAGATTCAACCATGATTTTCAGACCAATGTTCTCCCATTTGTGCGAACATATTTGATAGCTGAGTCTAGGCGAGCACCTAGCTAATTATGTGACAAAGCCTTGATCCATCAGTGTTTAGAGAGTTCCTCCTGGGTTTGTAGTAGATGCTCAATGCACGGTTGCTGAAATCGTAAACTTGGTAGAGGATTTGAAACAAAGTAGGGGAGTACCTGGGTGGCTCAGTTGGTTGAGCGTCCGACTTCAGCTCAGGTCATGATCTCACGGTCTGTGAGTTCGAGCCCCACATCGGGCTCTGTGCTGTCAGTTCAGAGCCTGGAGCCTGCTTCAGATTCTGTGTCTCCCTCTCTGCCCCTCCCCTGCTCTGTCTCTCTCTCTCTGTCAAAAAAAAAAAAAAAAACATTAAAAAAAAAAAAGAAACAAAGTAGGAATCTTGAGGATCAAATAATGGGAATAAAGGAAACATCCATGGGCATACCTAGCAGATGTGGGAAAAGAAAGGCTCTTCCAGAAGCTCTCATTCATTCTCTCTGGGATGCATAATTTGAAATATTTTTAGTCTTCTATTTGTTACCAACATAATCATCAATGTACTCACTCAGGATACTGTGTTTGTATGCGCACTGTATGTATGTATATCCCATGATGGACAACAGTTTCTCTTTTTTTCTGGCATATGCTATTTTTATTCTTCTTGAAGTTAGACCCTGAGAATGATGAATGAATTCGCTCGTTACTAAATATGTAAAAGTACTAACTGAAATATTAACAACACCACAGAAATTCGGTGTGCCATGTAGTTAAAGTTAGTAAATAACATCACTGATTTGTTCTAGTTTCTCTTATGGGTCTGACTGAGCAATGGGACCTACTTTTAGAAATGTAAGACCGATGTTTAAAAGTGACAGATAACTCACAATTTATGCAACTACGTGTTTTGCCCTAGAACTAATACTTTTCTCTATGAAATGTAATTTTGTAATTATTTTCTTATTAAGTGCTCTGTGACTGATTACATGTTTTTATGCTTCTTTTCCAGGGATTACCCTGGAAATACATAACCAGAGAAAAAGATTATTCTAAGTAATACTAAGTAGGTAAAATACTCATTTGTTAATGACCATTTAGGTAATACCACCATTTCACCCATTCTGAATAGGTAAAGAACAAAGGTTTAATGTAATATGTAGCCATCAATATGTAATTATTGGATGCAAAGCCCCAGTATTTGTTTAAATTATGCTGCTTCACCAAAGAATTAGCAGGGATGATGCACCAAAATTTTCTGTAGAAATTATGTGCTTCACTTGCTCAAAGACACGAGGATTGAAGCTCTTGGCTACAGTAAAGCAACGGTTTTTTGCATTGAGAAGAGTTTGGTATACAGTAAGTGCCCATATCTTGAGTTGATGAATGCACTTCAGAGTAGTCTTCTATGAGAACTTAAGTCACGGAACCAATAAACACAAAAGCAGGTCCCTTATGGAGAAACCACCTTGAAGTTGTTTCATCTAGTGTTTCTCCAATGTTAATGTGAACAACCTGGTGATCTTGTTATAATGCAAATTTTCATTTATTAGGTCTGGGCCGGGCCAGATATTCTGCATAACTAACAAGCTCTCAGGTGTTGGCAATGTAGCTGGAACCTGAGTGATAATTCAAATAGTGAAGGTTATTCACTTCTGCTTGAAACCAGCTCTGACCCCCTTCTCACACAGTAATTATGGCAACTAATTGCATTATAAAAAATGGCAAGCAAATTCTATACTGGGCATATGAAAGTAAATAAAGTACAATGTCATGTTATTGTTCATGGTTCTCTTTGTAAATTTGCTTTATAGAACTTTGTAGTCTTAAGTGATTACAAAGCCATGGAGGAAGTGTGCTTTTTCTTCTAACAAAAGGGTCTAAGTCTTAAATGGGAAATAGACTGAAGTTGCTGTCAGTTAAGTTAATTGATAGTTCCTGCTGGAACCTGTGAATTGCCTCAGGTGAGCGCAGTGAAAAAGTCACTTTGTTTGAATAAATCTACTCAAACAAACTTTGACTCAAAGTCAAAGTTTGGTTGACTCTTTAGGTCCTCATTCACTCTTCCTCTCCACAAGCGAGAAAGTTTGTTTTTATGTGGCTTAGTCCTTTATTTCTTTGAATAGGATTTTCCTATTTAGGAAGTTTTTAGAAAGTGTGGTAAGTTGGCCACAATTTCTTTTGTGTGAATGTAGAGAAAGTAAACGTTTTGTGTTGGCAGGACTGTAGCCCATTCCAAACTTCCGGAACAGACGAGAGCTCTAAAATACAGTCACTGGAATAGAGTAATCATACTTGGGGTATAATGTAGCAAAGAAACAAGACTCTCCGAGCCCCTTCTGTGGCATGTTTGATCACCCTAAAAACAGGATATGAAAACCACACTGTAACATCCTGCTGCTTTTAAAGTCTGGGTGGCTTGACAATGCAGAGTTTATTGAGCAATACACCAGATAATCCTCAAGCTACCTCTTTTTCAAGGTCAAGCCCATGCTAGCAATTACACTAATGTTTGTTGAAATTACTTGAATGGCAGGTATCAAGGCGGCCACTGTACCAAACTGGTTGATCCGGTGACCTTGTGAATTTTGCTTCTGACTTTTGCTTTAAAAGAGTCACTTGTGTGGAAAGAGAAACAAGTTACTGGCCTAGCCCAGTTAACTATAGAGCCAACAGTGACTTGCAGATAAACCTATCAAGCATCCCCACAGAATTCAACAAAATCCATTCACATTTAATTGAACACAATCCTTAGATTCTCACCATGTGGAAAGCCCAAGATTTGGGAATAGAAATAGTCATTGGTGTTCTTCAGTTGTGATTGTATTCACTGAAATAGGAACCAATGAGAACAATCTCAATGCATATGATTGGATTTTTAAATTTGGGGACAGGCAAGGGTTGTGTGTGTGTGTGTGTGTGTGTGTGTGATGTTTGGGCCTCTAAGTCCTAATATCTTCTCATTTTTACCCTCTGTCACTTTTGCATACCTGTATATGTGAGATGATTTGGGAACAAAACTCACCCTAACTAGCACCTGGCATAAACCAAAAAAAAAAAAAAAATATTTTGGCTGGAAACTTTTTCTACACAAAGCAAGTATGCTCGGAAGAATGACATTTTAATGGTGACCTTAAATGCGGAAAACAGATCTTTCAAATAAACTTGAAGTGTATTGTGAGTTACCATACTTATTTCAGTATAATTTACTATAGAAACTATAAAATAGTCCTTGATTATCAACATTATCACAGGTCATCATTTGATTGAATAGATTGTATAGGTTAGTTGTAAGTATTCATCCATTATTGAAGTACATATTTGTTCTGAGTGTTGGTTGCTTATTACATGCTTGGTTAATATCAATTTTCCTTGGGATGACCAAAAGATACTGTGTTTGTGAAAACAAGTTCTAAATTAGTATTTATACTATCAAATCAATTTTGAATAAATCAAAGTGAAAGCATTTCCACATACTCTTACTTATCTCTAAATGTATGTTTATTTGAATGGGTGCATTAGCCAGGGTCAGAAGGATTTTTCTGCGGTAAGGTACAATCTTTAAATGTCAGTGATTTAGAGCAAGAATTTGATGGTTTACTGGCACAGGTTCATTGCGAGTGTGGCAGACTGTATTACCAGGGTAACTGTCCTCTCCAGTGACTCAGTGATCCTGATCCCTTCAGTCATCTGCTCTCCTGCCTAGACAGAAGTTTGCTGGTTGACCCAGTAGGAGAATAAGGGAACTTGAGAACTATACAGGGCTTTGAACACTGTCTTTGCTTAGAAGGGACACGTATCATTTCTACTCAAATTTTATAGACATAATTACTGAAATGGACTTGCCTAACTATAAGGAGGCTGAGATACGTAGGGGAGTACATGGCATATTTGGTATTCTGTATTCTCACAGTAGGAAATGGCTAAAAAGAGATGTGCCTACTTGTTGGGGGAGTGGAAGAGAAGTGGCGAGGAGATGTTACTTTTTATTTTATTCAAATCTAAATTATTTGTGTTTTCAACAATACTATGTTTTCTTTAAAATTAAAATATATTTTAAATTTTATAAAACCTTATAATCGCTTTTGAGGGAGGAGGGAAGTTCTTTTAGGCCTAGTTTTTATAGAAAGGCTATGACTAGTTCAGCGTCTTGTATGACATTTAGACTCCTTTTCACTCATAATTGTCCTTTTAGTTTTCGTTCCTAGTTAACATTTTTGTAATGTGATCAATTCTCTCTTTTTTAAACAATTTTTTAGAGAGATAAAGAATGCATGCATGCTCACATGCGCACAAGTGGGGGAGAGACAGAGGGAGAGGGAGAGAGAATCTGAAGCAGACTCCGTGCCCAGCACAGAGCCCAATGTGGGGCTCGATGTCACAACTGTGAGATCATGACCTGAGCTGAAATCAAGAGTTGGATGCTTAACCGACTGACCCACCCAGGTGCCCCTCAATTCTCTTTTTATAACCAAAATGTTCTGGACTTTGTTACTGCAGGTCAATGACTTTTGATATCCAATTTGCGCCTACATCCTTAATAAAATAACTCGAAGGTAGACTTTTCTAGAAAGTCCTCATGAATCCCAGTGGAGTTCCTTCAGAGAAAGAGTGACCTGTAACCATGGGAGAGTGTTTCCAATAATAACAACTTCAGATATATTTTATTGAAAAAGTCAGAATGTAAAATTCTGTAAGTTGGATAAAGCCCTGGGAAGTCACAGGCTTTTACTGCTCACAGTAGGAAAGAGAAAACTGTTTAGTGAATTTGCTTGCAAAATGACTTCAGGGAAATCCCAATTTGTCTTTGGTTAGCTAATTTAAGAGCATCTGACCTTTTCTAGGCTTTTATGTTCCCCTAGCTCACTTTAAAGGTATATAATTTGTTATTCTTTTGGACACATATTATGTATTCTTTAGATGTGAATAGTGTCATATGAATGTAATACTTAACAAGTGCTACCTATTGTTATTTTACGTATAATATAATTATTAAACAATTGCCACTACCAAGTTTTTAAAAATGTGTATAGAGTCAGGCAAGATAGGATAGACTAAGAGTAAAAAATCACAATGGAAATTTGAGAACTCAGTATTCTTCAAAGAGTTATTTGCAGTAAGAAAAGAAATATTAAGTTGAGGTAACCATAGTAGGAAATGTAGGATTTGTTAAAGGAAGCCAAGACCTAAAATGTGCAAGCAAAATGCAGGCTGAAGCCTGTATTACAAATAAATCTGACATAAAGTCAGATGTCTCCCTGATCACTGCATAATATTTTCAGGGACAAATTCTTACGTGAGAACCATATTAGTTGGAGAAAACAAACTTCACTGTAGCTAATATAAGGGAAATAAGGGCTATGTAGATCACAGAATCTTTAGAAGACTCAATGAATCGGGTTAAGACATTATTATAGCTCAAAGCTACACAGAAGAAAAAACAACTCAGGAAATTGTCTAACAACCTAGGTATTGCTACTTAAGGTATAGTCAGTACCTGCTACTGATCCACATACTGTTACTAGTCTGGGATGAGAAAAAGGGCTTGCACCAGATTGCAAATGAACTGTGTTGCTAGGCACACTATTTAGTTAAGCTGACAATTATTTTCACAGTGCGATTTTCTCAGTAAGGAAGTAGTGAGGTAATTTACATCCAGGTGCAAGCTAAGATAGGCACATTAAGCAGAGACGTTCGAGGGTGTACCACTGCCTTCACAACCTGCCACTTGTCACCTATGATTCTGAAAGTGGAGGCCAAAACACTACATTGCAGCCACACCAGAAGAACCAAATGGCTCCATCACCTTCTCATCAGGAGGCTCAGTGCACTTTTGAGCTGCAGATGCTCCCCAGGCTTCCATCTGCTTCCAGGTCTTCTGTGTGGGTTCCTCGTCTTGGGGGAATTGGATAGTTTCCCAGTCCCTAATGTGCAAGGGAGTCTGGAAATTTGGTTTTTAAGCTGTTCAGCACCTATAACAGGACAAAAAGGTAAAAGGAAGTTGGAAATGCATGGGACCCTAACACACACTACCTATGACAGTGAACCCTCTAAGGCAGAAGAATATTTGAAAAGAGATATCACTGAACATTGCTGATGTCTCAAACGTGCAAAAGGGAAGAGATGTGTAAAGGAATCAGTTAAGGCTAGATGATGGACAAATAAATGAACATATGGAGTCTCAGCCAAGGATGGGCTCATTTCATTGAAAAAGCATATGGTATTATTTTTCTTAGATTTTGTTAGGAGCACATTGGTGATTTATTTAAGTTACAGGGTTTTTTAAAAAATAAAAAGTCTGGGGGCGCCTGGGTGGCACAGTTGGTTAAGCGTCCGACTTCAGCCAGGTCACCATCTCGCGGTCCGTGAGTTCGAGCCCCGCGTCAGGCTCTGGGCTGATGGTTCGGAGCCTGGAGCCTGTTTCTGATTCTGTGTCTCCCTCTCTCTCTGCCCCTCCCCAGTTCATGCTCTGTCTCTCTCTGTCCCAAAAATAAATAAACGTTGAAAAAAAAATTTTTAAAATAAAAAGTCTGAATTATTCACATGAATCAAGAAGTTAAAGGGTTACCATATTGGAAGGGAACTTGGAGGCCAGCTAGGTAAGCCTTCTTCATTAAAATGTTTTTTTTGAATCAGATGACAATCTTTACCAAAGTGTATAGTAAATAATAACTAACAGCATTGTCAAATAAATTTCTTTGGGGCATGTCTTAATAAATAGTATGGTATGTAATTAACACATCTTTTTATGTGAATAGTGATTCTTAAAAATTAGTTGGTTTATTTAAGTGGAATAGGCATTTACTGTGAAAGTTACAATTGTTTAGTAGGTCAAGAAACATTATGACTGAATATCCCTCTCAAAAATTGGTGTCAAATTAATTAGTTTTTTTTGTATTTATGAAGTGCAAAATTAGGCATATTACTCATATGCTCTTATCATTGAACACTAGTTATACATACAAGCTGATGATGGCGAATAAATAATAGTAAAAAATAAAGCGTACTGTTTAATCAAATATTTTGAGTAATGAAAAACTATCATCTAGAACATTGCTTCATAACACTTTTCAGGTCATAAATTATTTTGAGAGTATGATAAAAGCCATGGATGCTATTCCCAGCAAATTGCACATACACACAATTGTACATGGGCTCATAGAAGATTTATGGACCTTTCAAAGGCTATCCTCAGACTTAGGATAAAAAATCCTGATCCAAAGTAAAGCAGAAATTACCAATTTTACCAATAATTTGATTTTAATATATAACTCTATATTTTTCATAAAATGATATTTCAATTTGGAGCTGAAAATTGCAATTTGATTTATAACTCTTACTGGCAACATGATGTGGCCATATAAACTCTTTGAATCTCAATGATCTCACTTGTAAATTGGAGATGATAATCATTATGTCACAAGATTACTATATTTCCTTTGATATATATCTAACACAGTGCCTGTCACAAGAAATATTTAATAAATGTTCATTTGCTCATTCATTCATTCATTTATTCATTTTTTGATTATTAATAAGATTACTCAAAATCTCTTGATTACTTTGTGGTTATGCAATTATGTTCAACAAAAATTTATCAAATGCTCATTTTGTACTAGGAGTTATGCTGAATGTACGCATAGATGACTAGGAAAGAATCATTGCTCCAGAGGTATTTATAGTACAGTGCCCTGTGAAGAGGAGAGTCTAATATACTGTAAGAGATATAAGAAATGAACATAAGATCATATGGGAGCCTGTAGGATAAAAGGAGTAGTGTAATGGATACTGAGGATTCATGGAAGGACCCATGGTGGAGATAATACTTAACTGGGGCCAATAATATTAATAAAATAAACTTTCTAATTGCTTACTGTATGTTGATTATTTTTCTGAATATCCCGTGTGTACAATCTAATTTGATCCTTAAAAAAAAAACCATGAATTATATATCTATTTCCTTTTTAAAACTACCCACTTAACAGATGTGGCCACCAGGCTAAAACAGAATGAACAACATTTCAAGAGACACACAGTACATTAGTGACTGAGTTTGAATTAGCTTTGGTTTCAACCCTGCATTCCTTAACAATCGGTTGAAGAGAATTGAAACAGCATTTCATTTAGGGGAATTATCTCCAGCGAGGCATAGAAACATGGAATTATTTGAATAACAAGAACTACACAAAATAACAATAATAACAATTTTAATTTTGTATACCTTTATTTCTGAGAGAGAGAGAGAGAGACAGTATGCACAGTGCACGTGCAAGCGGGGGAGGGGCAGAGAGACAGGGGGACAGAGGATCTGAGGAGAGCTCTGTGTTGACAGCAGAGAGCCCCAGGTGGGGCTGGAACTCAAGAACTGTGAGATCTTGACCTGAGCTGAAGTCAGACACTTAACCAACTGTGCCACCAAGGCGCCCCATCAATTATAACAATTATAAACACAAATTTTAATAATTGGCCAGACACAAGCAAGTGATAATCCCACATAATATAAAGATTAATTTGTTATATAAAAAATAAAAAGGGCAAGTAATCACAATTGAGTTATAAGTGTCTAATTTGTGGATTATAGTTCTAATCGGGCAGGAGCTAGTTTAGGTGTGGAAGATGACGCATCCAGGATTGGATAAGTTAGGACATCCAGGAGGAAGTTGGATATAGATGAGTTCTTAATCCAGAGATATAGTCAAAACTAGAGATAAACTATGGTTAACATTAAAGATAGCAACAAAAATCATTAGAGTATATAAAAACACCCAGTAATATAGAAGGAACATGGCATTGAACAGTGTTTATTTTGACCAAAAAACACCTATATTCCAAAAGATACAGATGTTAGCTTCTTATTCATTCTTTATAAATTAATTAAAAATTATTTTATATTGCCTGTTTGCAAACAAAATGTGATAAAAGTACAATCTATAGCTAAAGAAAGTTAAAGAAGTCTTGGTTGAAAGTAAAATTAATCAATTATCCTGTTTACTCAGTGCGACTATGTTCAATAAGAGAACCCTATAGACGAATTTACTGAAGTTCATATTAGAATAAGTACTAATTAAGGGGCACCTGGGTGGCTCAGTCAGTTAAGCATCTGACTTCAGCTCAGGTCCTGATCCTGTGGTCTGCAGTCCATGGGTTCGAGCTCCACATCAGGCTCTGTGCTGACAGCTCAGAGCCTGGAGCCTGTGTCAGATTCTGTGTCTCCCTCTCTCTGCCCCTTCCCCACTATACACACACTCTCTCTCTCAAAATAATAAATAAACAGTAAAAATTAAAAAAATAATAAATACTAATTAAAATAAAACAAAAACTTACAAAAAAAACTTCCCCCCCTCTTTTTTTTTTAATTTTGTGATTTGAGTATAGTTGACACACAATGTTACATTAGTTTAGGTTTGCAACATAGTGATTCAACTTCTCTATATGTTATGCTATGTTTGCCACAAGTGTAGTTACCATCTGTCACCACGCAACATTATTACAGTATCATCAACTATATTCCCTACCCTGTGTCTTTTATTCCTGTGCCTTATTCATTCCATAACTGGAAGCCTGTATTTCCCACTCCCCTTCACCCATTTTGCCCATCTTCCTCCCTCTTTCTTTCTGGCAAGTGTCAGTTTCTTTTCTGTATTGCTAGGTCTGATTCTGCTTTTTATTTGTCATATGAAACTCTCTGTGTTTTGGGGGGTGGGGGGAATTTAAACTAATCTGGGAGGAGATGATCGACAGCTTTTTTTGTTTTTGATCCTTTGTGCCCAAATTTCTCCAGATGATCCCACTGATATTCTTATTTATAAATCTCTTATGATAATTTTTAAATTTTAACTTATTTCTCAGAATATCTGAAGGTAATATCCTGAGGCTGAAATAAAGCTGGACTGTTTCCTGATAATATAGTCCCTTAGTAGAATGTTCTGTTTAGAAGACAGTTTTGTTAATAAGACTGCATTTCCCATCTTAATAGTTTAATTAAAGGTTAAAGGAGACCCCGTGAATAGAAAGTTTTGATTTTCCCATTGAATTTATTTTCAAACAATCTCAATATTATTATAGTCAACATCGTTGGAACATGAGAGGCATAGGTGACTTGTAGGAAGGCATTTTCTGTAATTACATAGTAGCCTCTCCAGACTTACTGATCATTTCAGATACATGTGTAGGTCCATTGACCACAAAGTTGCTGCACTGTTAAATGAACACATGTACAGTTATGAATCTTGGACGGGATCCACATGTAACCTCAAAAGAGATCAGAGAAGGCAATGAGAACATGACACATCATCCTGTCTTTAAGACTTTGGAAATGTCAGGGCAAGAGAGATGCATGTCTAAATGTGCCAGGAAGGGAAATCCAAATAATTGATCTTTTTTCCATTAAGTTTTGAGTTCTTAAAGCAAAATTCTCATACGATAAGTAGTTCACTTGTCACTCCACTATTGACTGGAGCCTTGTATGTTTGTGAATGTATAATTCACATGTCTGCAAATGTATGATTCTTCCTAGCCCTTTCAAAATTTTTATCTTTCAACTTTCAAGCTTTCCTATGGTTTTCATTGTTTAAACACAAGGATGGGGCGGGGGTGGGGGGAGATGGTTATTCCATTAGTGCATAAGAGAAGGCAGACCAAAGCCAGGTTAGAGAGATATTAAGCAAAGGCCAAGTCGAACTATTCATGAGCTTATTAAAATGGATAAATAAAAAATGAAGACCTCAACAGCAGGAATAAAGCCACTCTTATGAGAGAGATTGATATTTCAAATATGAGGTTGGCTGCAGAGGTAGTGTGGTAAGTACAATGCTATGTGCCCAGAAAACCCCAAATGCTAACTTATTGAAAACATGTTGAGTGCGCATTTATAATAGAAATAGTCAGCAATGCGGTTATGGGCAGTATTAAATATTCTAACTTGGAAACACTTTTAATAATGACACTCATTATCTTCTTGAGTCTTAATATAACTGAAAGTTGGTTGTATGTTTTAATTGTCAGCAAATAACCTACAGAATGTAACTTATCTGCAGCTTTGATTTTTGGCTATTCAACAACCTGATTATAGCACAATAAATTTGTGGCGAGACAAATGAATTGCAAAAAAAAAAATTGGAAGATAATTTGACTTTAAAAAATTATTTGATGCTTTAGACACAAAGCTAACTGCACCTTTAACCATTTCTTTCATTTATGTGTTTTTAATCTTTCTGCTGAAACAGTCCCCACTGAGATTCATGATTAGTGGAATATAATTCTAAGGGAAGAGGTCAGGGAGATTAATTTGTGTGGAACCATCTCACTGGAGATCTCGGTGGCAGAAATTCCAAGTTGAGAGGTAAGTTCACCCCCAAAGATCAAATGTTCTATTTCAGCTTTTTGGCCACGGAAAAGAAAGGGGGCTGTGCATAAAAAAAAAGAAACCAAAATATGTCACATGTGAGAAAGCTAGTAAGTTGATAGCTATTGCACTCTACCTGAGACTCTGAAAACCCCGAGAAAGTCTCTAAAGTCTCTTAATGATAGACAACAAGAAGAAACTGTAATAAGCTTAATTAGAAAATTTTATTTAAGCTTATATGTAAGAAATGTAAGAATGACAAGTAATCAACAACATGTATGAATAATAATATTTTATATATTTTATTTAAAGTGCCTGTTTATATAAGGTGCCTGTTGGTGTTTAGAGCTGGCTAGCATTATGTAAGCACACCTATTCTCTCTATCTACTTCCCTCACCCCCCAAAAAAGGAAGAAGATAAGAACTAAAGGCTTTCACACGTTAAGTTAAAGTTTCTTTTGTAGAAATGTAGAGATAAGTTTATTGAGTTTGGCTGATGAAGGATAAGGTTATAGATTGGAAGTATGTTACTAAGCTAGCTAACTAGTATAGTTTTATATATCACATTCTCTCCTTTACTACTAATTAATAGACTTTGTTCTGTTTCTTTATCATGTTGATATGTAGTCACTATAATTTATCCAGTAATAGATTTCTTTTGCCCTCTATCATTGCACATTATAAAACACTCTTGTGAAATTCACTGGCGTATAAGTAGAACTTAATTCTTTGGGTAATAACTTAAACTTTGGTATTTATATATTCAAATCAGTAGGTTTCCAATAACCTAGGTGATATTTAACCCACTAAATACCTATGGACGAGCATTTCTTTAGCATCCTGATCCATTAAATTTCACTTTATTTCAAATTTTAAGACTTTTCAGGTAAACAGTTCCTTATCTTTTATAACTTCTTTAAAAAAAAATTCCTGGGGCACCTGGGTGGCTCAGCCAGTTAAATATCCGACTCTTGATTTTGGCTCAGGTCATGATCTCATGGTTCCTGCGTTCAAGCTGGGCTCAGTGCTAAGTGTGGGGAGCCTGCCTGGGATTCTGTCTCCCTCTGTCTGCCCCTCCCCTGCTCATGCACACGTGCTCTCTCTCCCTCTCAAAATTAATGACGTGGTTTAAAAAAGTCTCAATGGTTCCAATTCCCATTTTGACCAGCAAGTTCTGTGTCTTATCTTTCCTCCATACTCAGGGTCTCCTGGTCATGAGGATACTTCATAGAGAAGTCTGAGCCCTGGACTATGCACAAGTGGAAAAGATCCCAAAGGCAAGAACAGCAACCCTCTCACCTAGTCAGCCGGCAGAGAAGATAGTAAATGGCAAATGAACACTGCAAAGAGAAAATAAAGAGGATACTCTCAACTCGTTTTACTTTAAATTCCTCTCAGCAAACCATAAAATTATAAAATTAAAAATTAAAAAAGGAAAATTGCAATTAAGGCTCCACAAACAGCTGAGTAATGTAAATATTTTAGGCAAAATGATTCCCAGAGATCCATTTAAGTGCATCAATTGGGTTGAATGGCTGTTTATTTGTAGTTTGTTTTCATGCAGCCTCTTAACTGAAAAATTGGAATGCATGGTTTGGAAGGAGAGAGACTCTTGTAAAATTTGGTATATGTTTGAATGTTACCAAATAAAGATACAAAGTTTTTTTGTTGTTATTTTTGTTAAGACATGAAGTCTGATTGCTCTTACACTGAAAGAGCCTCATTTATACAGACATAGTCAAAAATGGGTACAATCTATGTTTTTATAGCTATGTAGTCCTATACTTCAGCTTTATGTATAAACATATATAAACGTGTAGCTGTGTAAACACATAGCTCTGTCATATTCAGAATTTTTAAAAATTTATTGGGACTCCTTTGACAATTGTAAAGAACTTGAAAGTTAAATACATATAATAATGTTAGGTAGTAAGGTTTGGAGAGTACCGTTGCCATTATTAGGATAGACTATTAGGTTTTACTGAAACCATATTTCTCTAAAAATAGTAAGGAGAGTTTAAATTTAATTTAAATAATGTGTTAGCACCCAATAAATGTTACAAATAAACTTTTAGGAGAATTTCTCCTTGTATTACCCCTCGCCTCCTAAAAAACCTTAATTTTTAAATATTACTTTCATTTCTTCCTGAATGTTTTTCCTCTAAATTTGTCCATTTTGAAATAGGAGAGTCATTTCAGTGAAAGTGAAATTTCTGCATTATTTTCAAAAGATACTTAATCGCAAGAAAAGAAACACAAGTATAAAAGAAGCATGCCTGACTATCTTATGTTTGACTCATGCTCCTGGCTAGCATGGGGATGAGGCCAGTCACTAATCACTACACTCCTTAAAGCAGACCACAGCTATTGATTTTCATTATCTAGTATGGCATCTATTACTGTGCACAATTCTTAGATTTTAGAGGACACAGACTCCCAAGCAGAAAACTCTAACTTAAAAAAAAAAAAAACTCACTAACACCAATTAAAAGATGCAGAATCCAGATGATTTCAAATCTCAAAAGTATATATAATTTTTAATTTTTATATGTAATTTAATTTAATTTTAATTTATATTTAATTTTTATATTTTTTAAGTAATCAATTGAAATCATTGATCATAGATCTGTCTTAAAATAATATCATGACTTAAATCCTTACATTTTGGGGCCTCCTGAGAGGCTCAGTCTTCAAACGTCTGACTCTTGATTTCGGCTCAGATCGTGATCTTGTGGTTCCTGAGATCAAGCCCTGCATAGGGCTACATACTAACAGCATAGAGCCTGCTTGGTATTCTCTCCCTCTCTCTCTGGCCCTCCCCTGCGCACGTTCTCTCTCTCTCTCTCTCTCTCTCTCTCTCAAAATAAATAAACTTAAAAAATAAATCCTTACATTTTGTACATACATAATGATACTATTACCCACTAACCTAATTACAATATTTTAAACCTATTAATATACTCTTCACCCACTTTGCTCTTTTTCTCTTTTATGGGATTTGTTTTGTTTGCCTATTCTTAAAACATAACATGGTTTTAAGATAAAAGCACTGTATTTAGATGGCAATATTGCAATACATAAATGTATCAAATCAAGATGTTCTATACCTTAAAAAGCTATATTTAGCTCTTCAAGGAATCAACTACTGATTACTTACCATTTATGAAATAACTTGGACCTTGTTCCTACTTGGGAACAAGAAAATTACATAAGGTGCAGCTAGCACTACCATAGAGGAAATTATGAAGAGAATGAGTCTTAACAAAAGGAACACTCTTTTATATTAATTGCTAATTTTACTTTTTTAATTTTTTTTTCAACGTTTTTTTTTTTTTTTTTTTTTAAATTTATGGGACAGACAGAGACAGAGCATGAACGGGGGAGGGGCAGAGAGAGAGGGAGACACAGAATCCGAAACAGGCTCCAGGCTCCGAGCCATCAGCCCAGAGCCTGACGCGGAGCTCGAACTCCCGGACCGCGAGATCGTGACCTGGCTGAAGTCGGACGCCTAACCGACTGCACCACCCAGGCGCCCCTTAATTGCTAATTTTAAATGTAGGTCTATAATATTTTTTAGCAAAGAGCTAAGATACCGAGATGGCATCCTAAAAAACTCTTTGGGACAGCACGGCAAAATCTTTGGTTCTCAGTACGGTGTTCTGTGTGCAAGTTGGCTCTGCTTTAAGTTTAAAGAAAGACATCTGAATGACTTAAAGATTATAAATGCATGTTTAGCTTTAACGTTAATGACACCATTCTGATGAAGTAGGTGGGTAATGAATATGGATGTTTCGATTACACACTGCATATGTATAAAGTAAACGTGAATGCAGGGGTGAAGTTGTTGAGAACTCCTGCACACCCTGATAAATTCTGTTTTAAGTGGCTTTGTTCAACTGCCTACAAACTTATTTCATTCTGTCATCACCTCTGCGTTCTTTGATCCTACCTGACTGACATGCTAACGCTTGGAGAAAGGCGGAGAGATTTCAAACGGAGGAAAATGTACAATTTGATTTTCAAAAAGGCATTTAAAACGTATGCATCTTCTTGACCCATTATTAACTTTCAAAACATTATCTTTCATTAAAAATGGATGCCCAGTTTTGTATATTTATGGTACCTAATGAATAATAAAAAGCTATGACTCACTTAATAGACGTCATGCTAGACAATTTCAAATTAAAACCCCTGCAACACTCTGTGTCGGATAAGCCACAATGGAAGCAGAAAGATTCACAGTCTCCAGTACACCCTTGGCAGCTGCTGGTAAATGAGTTACCGGTAAAGTGCTGAGAGGTCATCTGGCTGGTTTCACGGAGAAGCATGCTGACCTAGACAATGTGCTACCCAGGGAGCCTCTTGACCTTATAGCTAAGATTGTTCACTTCAACTCTCTTAGGCAAAAATTTGTGGGACCAAACAGGCAGTATCAGTATGACTGTCCTATCTTAACTATTCTATGATGGCAATCAAGGTTTTCAAAGCACAGATGAAGGCAAAAGTGAGTATGATTATTCTTCCTCCTGCTGTAACTTTTGAACCAATGTCCTGGCACGATTTAATGTATGATATTCTGATATGAGTGCTCATTCTCTCTGGACAGGAGGGCAGTGGTGAAGGAAGCTATCTCCCGGCCTGACATCGTCGTGTGTGAGCCCTGCATGTTACCTGCCATTCTAACACCTTAAAGGATGCTTGATGGGCTACTGATGCCCCTGCCTTGCTCAAAATGTTTGCTGCCGCATGAAGCAGGAAGATACTGTGAAAGAAATGATTTCATAGAAAGAATATGAATTTCTCATCGAACTTAGTTATTGGGAGGGGGAACAACTATTTGCACAAATGAACTGGACAGTTAGGATTCTAATTTTATTTTGTGAATTCTAGTACCTTATTACTTTTTTTTTTTTCTAGTCCAAAGGTGCTTATTAACTCCCCAGATTTCGCAAACTATTATCTAGTGGATCAGTGATAATACACACCATAAAATATCATGGTCCCACATACTTATTTTCATTGAATTTGACTTTAAAAAAGCCATTTTCTAGTCTCCTTTTCCTGTCCTCCTTTGTCCTGTTTCCTACACCGGGTGATTTATACTTTAGTTATCTGATCAGGCCTGACTTTCTGTTGGAAGAATGAAGGTTAACAACATTTTCTCTCTTGTTTCTATCCTCTGTTACCAAATTTCATCTTTCAGTGGATGACACATCGACTTTTTGACTAATACAATGTTAAATGTAGAACTGCTGGATCTTCTATAATAACAAATGTTGTCTTGTTTTGGGGAAATATGAGAAAGAATTTGTGGAATAAATGAATACGAATTTTGAATGTTTACAGAAAAAAAGCTGTCTGAAGATGTGGGAAAATGACTAAAGAAGGAAAATATGAGGGGCCCTGTTGGCTTGGAGAGGTAGAAGAGATCTTGAAAAACAATTTGGATTTGATGTAAGGAACCATAATTTTCCAGCTGGTGCGGAAAGCATTATTCTTGAGTAATCGAAGCAAAAATATTTGCCAAAGGCATAAGGGAAGGTGCATTTATATTGAGCGAACGGGAAGAAGTGAGCAGTAATAAGAGTAAATGAGTAGATCTGAAGGTGAGACATCTCTTAATCCTTGGTTAGTGTCAGTCCAGACGCACGTCTGGGCTGGATCTTAGGAATCACTCTTATTTTTCCAGGGTGCCTAAACTTCCACTTCTTTTCAAGGGGCTGAGTCACGTCAACCCTGGTGATGACCAACCATATGCTCTATTCTCAGCCCTTCAATTTAGTTGTCAAATTATTAGACATACATAAGTAAACATTTAAATAAAAAGTACCATTAGAGGTTCATATTTTATGGACAAGAAATGGAAATACAGAGGGTTGAATGATTTTCCCAAGGCCACCTAGATGCAATTTTAATATCTAACTCTTTTGTACAATTTTATGCCTTACTACTCATTTGCAAGCACACACTCTTATGAGATCTATATCCACCCCCATGAAATATTATCTGAATGAGCACACACCTTTTGCAATGTCAGCAGATAGGCTTAAGGGCCAGAGCTGGATCATGGCAAGACACTGTCTAGTATAGCCCCAGCTCTTTTTACTACACTGTGTTTCCTCCCACACTCACAGCTTGAAAAAGCAGTGAGAAAAGGCTGACGGTAACAGATTTACTACTGCTATTAGTATAAGGTGAGAGTAACTAAATTATTTTTTTAGTGCAGCAATCATCTAGCACTATTATATGTGCTGTTCAATAGCAATATCAAGGATTTAATTCACTTTTAACAGAAATATTTTCAGCAGAAGTATGAAGAGTAGACTATAACTTAAATGAAAAGTGTATCACCCAATTATATTACCCAAAGTACCTATGGGGTCCTGTGTGTATCTCTCCCTCCCCAAACACCAGCAGCTCTGTAGAGTACAAAAGGTAAATAAAACACAAGACTGCTCTCTGTTACCTAGAGGGGAACAGACAGGCTTATATGAAATAATAGAGAGTCCAAAGTGAAGAGTGATTCAATGGAAAAAGTTTAATTTAAACCATTTCCCATACTTTTAGAAATTTAGTAGGTCTTCAAGAAGCCAGAAGTAATCTGGGTTTCTTCTGAGAATCTGATCAAGCTTTTTTTCAGAACTTCCAGAGGGGTTGAGTAAGAGCATCATGTCAGCATCCCCTTGACTTCTTCTTCTTTTTTTTCCCCCCCTTTGAAATAGGCTAAGAAGATCTCAGGTTACAAATTTAAGATCTCAACTATATGTTTCAGAATCTTTTGACTCTTATAGTCTGTAAATTCAATTAAACATTTTCAAGTAAAATGCATGATGCACCTGCTTGACTTTAACCCCATTCTACGGGTAAACTCCAAATATTAGGGAAGGTTTTATGTGGAAGTAAATTTAATTTTTCTCCTCTCCATTCTTTGTTATGGCTATTCCAGGTAACCACTCCCAGTTGCAACTTCATATTTCTATCCTTATAGATATGAATCATAATGTAACATATTCTTATGGTTTAAAAACAAAGCAAGCAAAGACAATGACAATAGAATTTCCAGGCTACCTAGTTTTGTTCATCAAGCTCTGTCTAAAAACCAGTTTCAAAGCCTGGATGAGCTCACCAGAAACCACAGATGAAAGGACATGTGTCTGTCCCCTTAACGACAAAACAAACAACCGACCTGTAAAATGATATGGCATCCTAATGAAATGAATTGATAACATGCCGAGTCCTGTCTTGAGTGTGTGACGTTATCTGCTTCTGTCTGTATATGTGTGCAATTCTTCAGGGCGAAAGAAGGAATGGAAAAGGAGAAAAAGAAAAGGATTAGAGCCTTAGGTCACAGTGAAATTGCAATGCTCTTTTTAGTGTGGTGATCAGTTGTAGACATCTGAAACCATGTAAATGATATTATAGAAATATTAGCGTGTTGAAAATGCTGGCAAGAAACTAAAGGTCTAGGTTCTGTTTGTACTTCCTTACACATGTTTGTTTGTTAAATATTCTCAGGAAATAAATTATTTAAATCTAACTCTATCGGGCCACTTTTCTTTTTCCCCTCTGACTTTTTGGCGATAAAGGGATTCAAATGAATGTAGCTAGTTGTTCTAAGCACTTTAAAGCAGATATTTAAAATCTAAAAAAAGTCTTTCAATTACTGTTTTAAAAGCGGAGAGCATTTTCTTAAAAAGGAATAATGATTGAATACATTTCTCATCAAAGTGAAGGATTAATAGCAGCGAATAAAGTTTCTACAAAGTTTTACACAATGTGCTGCGAAATTTCATTTCCTTCTTTTTTTCTCTCTGATGTTTTGGCTCCTTGCCCTTTATACTGCTAACACATTTTGCTTCGTCAAGTTGGGAAAAGCCCAGTCGATCATTTTATATGTGAACTAATATTTGTGTATGCCCTTTTATTGTCCCACAGTAAGAGTAGTCTGTGGTCATTGGCTTTTTGCAAAATGATGGATCCAGCTAATTGCACATAATTTGTGTTTATTGTTTATGGAATTGGTAGAATTTCATCAGGGAGCTGAAAATGTTCAGTATCATTAAAATATTTAAACATTCTCTGAGAAATTAAGAGAAGCTCACTGGACATTTTAAGGACTTTTATATTGGCTCTCTGACTTACCAGCCTCAGATAATTACTTTTAATTAAAAGCAGATGGAACATCAACACAATGGATGGGACATTTAGCTAGACAAAATCTGAAGAAGGAGCAGTTTTTAACTATACTTAGTATTATATCGATGCATTTAAGAATGTGACTGTATTGTTCAAGTTTTTGTACGTAAAATTCCTATGTAAGGGAAAATAATAATTTATATCACTAGCTGTGAAATTAAAAGCTTTTGTACAATGAGACAAACTTCTCTTTCTGAATAAAGATGTACCAATTTAAGAGATGATTTTTTTTAAGACTACTTTGGTGTTTCCAAAGATTCTATTGTTTAATCTGCCAAGAAATTCCACTGCTACATCAGTAGAAATTTTAAAACTCCAACATGACCATACTATTTCCTCAATAATAGCAAGGGAGTTAACTTTAATGCAGTAAATTCACAAGAAACTCCTCTGATAAAAAGACGCTGCTCAGTGCTATTATTTAATTGATCTTTTTGGAACAGTTCATTTGTACTCCAGAAAAAAAATAATTAGATGGGTTATTAAGTTCTTTCAACTGTATGAAAACAATGGTGACTAATGCCCAGATATCTTTTTATGAAAGGCTTTTGTATTTGAACCTTCTAAATTTTAATCTCTAATAGGTGGTTCTAGGCTTACTGTTATTATTATTTAAAGCCTTAAACTTCCTTAGTGGCATTGAAATAAATTTGATTTAAATTCCTATTATTCATTTAAGATTGCATGAAATGGATTTCACTTGCACAATGTGAAATATGTTAAATTTCAACGCATCTGCTTTACTCTTCATTTCCTGTCTAGTCATTTAGAGAAAACCACACTGTGTGGCAGAAAAAACACCAACTGAGCAGTCAGGAGACATGGGTTCTAACTATTTGACCTTGAATTAAACTTCAATTAACTTCTTTGTGCCTCAGGGTCCCTATCTGTTACAAGAAGGAGTTGTCGGGGGTTGCAAATCAGCAGCCCTGACTAGATTCAGCCCACAGATATGTTTTGCTTGATCCGCATATTAAAACAATATGAATGAAAATTATTGTATCAACTTACATCCATCAGCAGGGCATGGGAGCCAGTCGCTCTATATGTTTACCAATACATGATATGGTCAACCTTTTTCAATCTAGATATTTTGGTGTGTTTGTAGTCATATTTCATTATGGATTTAATTTACCTTTTTCCTGATTACTAATAAAGTCAAGCATTTTTTCATGTTTCTCAGCCTTTTGGATAGCTCCTTTTGTGAGGTGCCTGTTTGATTTTTTTTTTTTTTTTTTTGGCCTTTATTTTGTTGTTGTTGTTAAGTTGGATTGTCTGGCGGCTTTTCCTATTGATGTGTTAATGAGTTCTTTAGATATTCTGCATATGAGTCTTTTGTTGGATAAATTAATTCAAAGCAGGTTCTCTCCCCTGCCTTTTCACTCTCTTGAAGGTGACTTGATAAAGTAAAATTCTTAATTTTAATGAAGGTCGAGTTTTCAAACTTTTCCTTATAGTTATTGGTTTATTTTAAAAATTTAAGAAATATTTGCTTCTTTTAAGTTTATAAAAATATGTGTCTTTGTTATCTTCTAGAAGCTTCATCTATAAAACATCTGAATTAATTTAGTCGATACTCCTTGCCACATGCTATGATTCAAGTAATTTGATTTCAAGGTATATACCTGGAAGAAGTGCATACATTTGTACACCAAATAATATGTGCAAGAATGTTTACAGATTCATTATTCACAATGGTCCTAAATTGGAAGCACTTGTTGATCAATTATAAAATGGATTGGGATATATTCATATACTGGAATAGTATATAGCAAGGAGAAAGAATGAACTACCGCTTGCAGTCAACATGGGCAAATCTTACAGATGTAAAGTGAGAGAGCCATGCATGAAAAAGTAAATGCTATGTGATTTTATTTATGTAAAATTCCATACTAAGCAAAACAATTATGATAGTTGATGACTGAATAGTGGTTACCTTTTGGAGACAGGAAGGTTAATGCTGGAGGGGTAGTGGAGGGAAGATGCTGAAAAGATACCTGGATGTCAAAGAATATTTTATATTTGGATCTGGTCACTGTGTGTCCAGGTCTGTCCTCCTGTTAAAATTCATCAAGCTGTACACATAAGACATGCCCTTCTCATCATTATTGAGTATTAAGGAAGAGAGATGCTTGCTGGGGCTAATATTTTAGGCATATATAAGGATTATAATATCACTGATATATGGAATAGAACTAAAATACTAGTTCAGAGTAATCTCTATTAATCTATAAGGTTTCTAACCAGTCATCGTTCTAATTTTCTTGCTTAATAAAAATAGATTAATCTTAACAAAATACTCACTTTCAAACATATTGCCTGCCTATTTAGAAACCTTTAATAATGTCCATCTAGATAATAAACTGTAAATGTTAAACACTTAAAGTACTGTACCTGTTAACTGGAGGCTGGATGAGTGTGAGAAGTAACCAATAGGTAGTGGGAACTAATTACAGATCAGGTGCATTAAATTGGTTACTTTAGTGAATTTAACCCTTACATCACACCTATAACTTAAATAGCATTACGTCAGATTTTAGGTTAAAGATAGTAAGTTTCTACACAACAGCAGCAGCAATAGGATAAAAATATAGGTCTCTATGACTCCAAAGCAAATACTCTTTTTATTAGACCATGTTGCACCTACAGTCTCATAGAAGTTCCCAAACTACTTCATCCAATTTCTCATCTTCCTAACCTCTTTATTCCAAATTAACTTTGTTCAAAATGTGCCTCCCTCAATCAGTCTTATACTTTCTGATCTCCTAATTTTTCCTAATCCTGATTTCCTCTTCAAAGATGTGAAGTATTTTTAAAAACATTTTCTATCTGCATATGTGTTATTCATTCTTTCAGATCACTTTGAAAGTCTACCTTTATTCTAAGGCTTTGCTTAACCACCACAGTCTGAATCATCCTTCTCTCCTCTGAAACCTTAACTGTAATTATTTCTGGTTACACATCATTCATGATGTAAAACACTGTGATATTTCTTTCATATTTCCTTGAAATGTTATTTAAATTCAGGGTTTTTTTTTACTTGATGATTTTCTTGTTTCTTAATTATGTTGAAAGTTCCTGAGTGCAGAGAAAATGTTTACATTTTTTCATCTCCTCCCTCAGAAGTATTCAAAAATAATGGAGATTTAGTATGGTCTAGAAAAAGTACTGTAGCAGTTTGAATTTTATAGTTTGAGGGTAAAAATACATTTCATGGGGATCAGTTTTATATGAAATCCATTATGCTCTTTATTTAGATAGATAGATAGATACATGGAGCATACATGATAAATCAATAGCCTAGAGATTTTTCTAATTTATTAAAAAAACAGTTCTTCCTATCTCCTATTTATTCTCTCCAATTCACTCCCATTTTTCGTGTACCCCCCCTCACACTAATTGGGTTGCTCTTCTCAAGGTCAACAGGAAGTCGCTGGCCTCATTTTACTTGGCCGCTCAGGAATTTTCACATTGGACTACTCTTCCTTTTGGAACACTACTGTCTAATTTCTGTTGGGAAACGCTTGATTTTTCTCGCACTTACTACTCCATCACAGTCTCCTTTGCCTCCTCTCCCCCCTCTACCTTCATTCTTGATGTTGGTATTCATTCTTTTATTAAAAAGTTTTATGGAGTGTCTGCAGTGTGCTAGTCATACAGTCACTGGCCACCCAACAATGAACGATTTTTCCAATATCCTGCTTTCATGCATTTTCACGGAGGAAGATAATTAAATAATAAAATACAATGGGTTAGAAGTTGGTATGTACTATGGAGAAAAAGAAATCAAGGTAAAAAATAGAGAGAGGATTTGAGCTGGTAGTTACAAAACCAGCTGTATAATTTCTGGGGCCCGGTGCAAAATAAAAATGCAGGGAACTTGGTTCAGAAATTGTTAAGATCTTCAAGACAGCAGTAGCAGAGCATTAAGCAAAATGATGCACGCTTTTAATATTGGGATCTTGTGCAATTATACACACCAGATCCTGAGTGGTTGCAGAAATCACTGAGGTCATATTTGAGTGAAAACCTGACGGAGGCAAGGAACTGAGGCATATGCGTCTACAGAAGAGCATTCCAGGCAGAAGGAACATTAAGAGCAAAGATAGGAGGCGGAGCACGTCTGGTGGATTCAAGCAATGGTGAGGTAAGCGCTATGGCTGGCTGGGGCAGAGAGATGCAGGGGTGAGTGGGAGAAGATTAAATCCAAGATCTAAATGTGGGCCAGATCAGGTAGGGTCTCACCAGTCACCATAAGATTCCCCCATTTTTTAAAACGTTTGTTTATTTATTTTGAGAGAGGAAGAGAGAGAGAGAGAGAGAGAGAGAGAGAGAGAGAAAGAGAGAGAGAGATGGGGGCTCGATGCCACAAACGATGAGATCGTGACCTGAGCTGAAACCAAGAGTCAAGAACTGGACGCTTAACTGACTAAGGCACTCAGGTGTCCCAGATCCTCCCCCCCACCCTTTTTTTTTTTAAATCTGAGGAGGATTTAAGCCACATGACTTAATTTCCCCCAGGATCATCTCACTTCTATGTTAAAGAATAGATTTTAGGAAGCAAGAGTCAAAATAGGTGGGAGATGATGGTGGTTCGAAATAACCTAAAGATTAGGAAGGGAGTAGTGGCTGGATTGGGCATATGTTTTGATGAACTTTAGTATTTTGTTCCAGGACTTCTTTTCTTCTCTATCTTTACATGGTATCAGCCCAGTCCCATGGCCTCACATGATATTGAAGACCTGATGTTTCCTATGTACATCTCCAGTGTAAGCTGGACATGTCAAGTCCTACCTGACACCTCATTTGGCTTTCTCACAGACATTTCAAATGTAATATGTCCAATAAATAATAAGTGATTTCCTCTCCCTAATTTGTTTCTCCTCAATCTTCCCTTTATCAAAAAATGGCATCAGTATTCGTTCAGTTGTTAAGCTAGAAACCTTGATTCTTTTTCTTCTGTAATCCCCCACATTTAATTAATCAAAGGCCTATCACTTATCCCCAGAATAGAGATCTTAAATCCATCCACCAAGCTGAAGCCTTCCCCTGTACAGCAATAAACTCCTAACTGTTCCTTTCACTGTTTGTGCTGTTTGTAGCAGCTCAAGTATTCATTTTAAGATGCAGATAAGATTGTATCTTTCTCTGCTTTAAAACCCTTCAATAGTTTCCCATTGTATTTTGAATATAAGCAAAACTGCTCGCCATGTTCAACAAGGTTCCGTATGATCTGGTTTTGTTCACGCTCTCCTGCTCTGCCTCATGCCCCTCCCCATTAGCTCACTAACTCCCCATTATCCACACTGTTCTTTGGATGACTTCTACACAAACTTTAACTCTATAGCAGCAGTAGTAATTCATAGCAGGTGAACACTAAGAGGAAAGATTTTCACAAATATTTGGCCACATATTTAATCATGTAAAATACTTAATGGTAAGAAGTTTCTCTTGGTCACCATTATATCACTAGCCAGATTAAAGTGAGTACAATATTTTAGGTATATTATAATATGCAGTGATTGAATAAATACATAAAAAGCAAGTGCTTGTTAGTTCAAGCTCTAGTTCTTTCTGAAGCAGTAAATGTTCTATTAAGTGGAATTCATAAACTTATTTTATGTCTAAGACTTTAACTAGTTTGTGATACATTTTTCAAACACATGATACTACAGAAACATAACATTCTTTTCTTTTTAACCTCATTAACATCTAATAATCTCCTTAAACCGTATGCAATACATGCCATACCTATGGTTTTCATTTCTGAACTTGAAAATAGTTCAAATGGCAGATTGACTTGTTTATAAGGTATTTTATAATAACTTTTTTTTCAGTACAGTAATTTTGGGACACAAATAATACCTCTGAGGTGAAACTTAATTATGTGATATAGCAATAACATTATATCATGAAGAACTAGGGAAAAGATTGTCCTACACATTTCAGAGTGGCCATATACTTGATAATATAGTATTGTGTTTTGGAAAATAATTTTTAATTTGTTTTGCAAAATTTTTGTCCTTTCCATTTGGGTTATTCGTTACAAAAGAATACTAAAGGGGACATTTTTGAGGTAAAACTGGGATAACATTGAATGTTAATGTATTTCTCATGGTGGGAGGGCAACATCTAACTATTGACCTTCAGTTTTTACCTTCACCTCTATATGTATATTACATATATACTTCACCACATTGGAAAGAGTCACAGGGCAACAAGACAATGTGAAATGAAAGCCACACTTTCAGCTGCCTGTTCTCACCATGTCCGTGATGGTCTTGATTGGATGGTGACTGTAGTTTGTGGCCTGTTCATGTCACCAGGAGTCTTGAGAGAACCTGATAAGTTGAACAGTTGAATATGTCCAGTCTCTGCCTCTCAGAGACTCTAAGAGACTCATTAGCAAACTGGGGTGATTTTGTGGAAATGAATGCACTTGTGGGCCTGGATTGAAAACTTCCAGGAAAGTTTTATCTTAGGACATTCAGCAAACTTTACCGTGCCGACAGTAACAAAAGAATTTGAGAATTGTAATCATTATAATTCTAGTGTCCTTGAGGAATTCACAATCTCATGGAAGATGTGATAAACAAACATAGAATGCTAATATTGTTTAGTAAGCAGGATATAAGATAGAGGAGCATCTAACCCAGTCTGGCAAAAATATCTTGAGGACAAGGAAGTCTCTTTGATGAGATAATAATGATGAAAAAGTGTGGAGAAAAAGAAAAAGAGAAGTGGAGGAAGAACAGTGCATTCCAAAAACTGAAAACCCTTGGGATAGATGATTCCTTGGGTTGAGAAACTGGAACACATTTGGGAAAGTCCATTTTCATGACAGGTAAGAAAGTGGTGATACTATAAGATGGAAAAGAGGGACGTCTGGGTGGCTCAGTTAGTTAAGGCTTCAACTTTGTTTGGCTCAGGTCGTGATCTCACAGTTGGTGAGTTCAAGCCTCACATGGGCTCTCTGCTCTCAGCATGGAGCTGGCTTCAGATTCTCTGTCACCCTCTCTCTCTGTCTCTGCCCCTCCCCTGTTCACTCTCTTTCTCTCTTAAAAATAAATAAACGTTAATTTTAAAAAAAGATGAAAAAGAGGTTCCAAAAGATCTCAGGATCAACCTACTCCATATCTGATTTTGTATGTGTGTGTGCGTGTGTGTGTGCAGGTCTAAGGCACCATCTTAAGGATATTTCTGTTCTGACTTTCTTAAAATGAAGATGTTCTGAGAAATGCCCTTGTCTCCAGCGACAACAGTGTCTGTAGGCCTTTATTGTTTTCCTATAACTCTACTCTGATACTTTAAATATTTCTTCCTACAGTGTCTCTATTCAAATACTAACAAGTCAGAACGTACACTAAAAAAGATACATTACTGTTGCAAAGTTGTAATAATAAGATTACAGCTCTCAACACCTAAATATGACACCTTTGAGAAAGAATTTCAATCTGCCTTTATTAAAGAATCACATGAAGAAAAAACTGAAATCTGAACTCCTTCTCCTTTTAGGTTTCTCATGCTTTTTTGGAAAGTATGCTGCACTTGCATTGAAAATTATCCTTTGATCTTCAGTGAGTACAGATATTCTGTATCTCATTTATGCTGAAGACAATGCAACATGTTTGTTTTGTCATTAACACTAATCCTGCTTTGATTTCTTTGAACTGTTGGCAACAGGTAATTGAACTAAAGTCTTTTCTAGACAGATTTTGTTCTTTGTTGGATGATGAAATTTCTCTGGTGTTAACATCTAAAAAGACTGTCTACTTTCCCTTTCCTCTTCTAATTATTGGATATAGTGTTAGACTGCATCCAAGAAACCAATTTAGCATTTGAATTGAGGAAGAACATTTTAATTTAAGCAGCTTCTGACCTGTCTTAAAAAAGAAAGTTCAAAAGACAATCAAAAAGTTAACCTAAAACTTCTAGGATTAAAAAAAGAGATAATCCTTGCTAACAAATGGCTGGGTATGATCATTCATATGTCTTTTTTTTCTATTCTATATTTAATACTGTTGTGCTGTAAACATACTGGAAACTTCCAATATAAAATATATTATAAATTAATTGTGTTCCTTGTTAAAATATCAATGACTTGGCCAAAATGTGCAATGGTGAGCATAGATAAATACGTTTTTCATGTATTCTAAACCAGGCCTATTTACCAAAATAAAATTTTAATCAATTTCAAAATGAAACCTCATTTATTCTTAAAATTTTCCAGGCAATATATATTTGTACAAACACTTGGCAAATTTCTAGGTATCACATCTGGTAGGTGTGGATGAAATTCATTAGACTAAGTCTTCTGAGCATCACCGTTTGCCAAAGCTTTGATATGACAAGCACTTATTCCCAATGGCAGCCATTTATTCTTTGCCAGATCATAAGTGCTTCCTTCTAGCAGTGGATTGCGTTTCCGCTGGCATTTGAAACATTGGCGACCATGTCACTGTATATTCGAATACATGGGCAGAGACATGACTACCAGTCCAAGACAGCAGAATGGAAGCTGCATTTTTCAGAAGTTGTTGAGCTGAAAGTCAACAGAGGACTCTTGGCTTTAGGGAGAGAATTCTAATAAGGGAAGGAAGTACACATACATGACTAACGGGTCCCTTCTTGAGTATTTGATTACGGACAGAAATAGGTTTACTTTAAAAGGTCTTTTATTAGGGGGAAGATAGGAGTTAGCCAGTCTGATAACAGAAAAAAAAAACCTTCTGTTTTCTACTTCAGGGTCTCCCTATAAGCAACTGGAAAATGCTCCGCATTTTTCTTCAAGTGGACGTGGAAGCAAGTGGTTATCATGGGAGCTATTTGCAGATATGACTTAGGTGCTAGGAAGAAGGGTTGACAAGGAAATGATTCGCTTTAAAGTGATCCTAAACAATGAATACAAGATGCCCATTGTTAACTTGTCTTTCTTCCTCAGCATATGTTTTGAAGAGATTGAGCCTCTAAGACTGAAATAATAGATGCTTATAGAATGCTTTATTTGTAAGAACATTGTGATGACACCTGGAGCAGATAGGAACAAAGAATATATACATGTGTGTGTATGTATATTACATACATATATATGTGTGTGTGTGTGTGTGTGTGTATGTAGTGTAAGTATATGTGTATCTATAATATGTATATGTATAATATATAATATATATGTATAATATACATATACATATAATATACATATTATGCATATATATATATATATATATATATATATATATATATGTATTCTGATACTAAACTGTAAAAAAAATACTTCTACCCCTGGCCAGATGTTTAAAATAATGAGATTTTAGAATATATACCCTCAGTGACCAAGGTTGACCCAGTCATTTCCTATCCCAGAATGTACTCTAAAAGAGCATAAAACCAATGTGTCTGATTTTTGTAAATAATGTCATCTTTTGTGTACATTCTTTAAATTATCCCGGGGATGGGGGAGTTCTTTTGGCCTCTATGTAGTTTAGTTACTTAGAAAAGTCACTACAAAAGCATTTGCAGTACTGGCACACGTAATGTATGCTTATTTGTTTGTATATGATAGCTTTAGTTATTTTTAAATTAAGGGATGAGGAGACTTTATGTGGCACAATGCTGAATTTTAGCAACTGAGTAATGTCTACTGTTGTCACTAGATGTGCAAAAGCTAGTTAAATAAGATTTGGCTTGGGGCGCCTGGGTGGCGCAGTCGGTTAAGCGTCCGACTTCAGCCAGGTCACGATCTCTCAGTCCGTGAGTTCGAGCCCCGCATCGGGGTCTGGGCTGATGGCTCAGAGCCTGGAGCCTGTTTCAGAGTCTGTGTCTCCCTCTCTCTCTGCCCCTCCCCCGTTCATGCTCTGTCTCTCTCTGTCCCAAAAATAAATAAACGTTGAAAAAAAAAAAAAAAGATTTGGCTTGACACACGAGGTACAATGCTATCATAAATTACCTTGGACTCATTAGAGAGATTTGCTTACATCCAAAGCCAAAATAACCAGTCATGTAAGTAAAGCAACTGTCAATTTAGGGAAAATGCCAGTCATATATGATGTTTGCCTCAAATTACCTAGCATATTAAATAAAAACATAACCAAATAGAATCCAGTTACATATCAATGGTGCACAGGTCAAAACTCTCACAAATTAATAGAAGCATGAAAAAGGACTACTACGATCAAAATCAGAAAGGTCCTAGAAATACATATTTGGAATCTAGTCCTTGAAGAAATAACGACTATTATCAAACCTGTTCCCACACTGTCTGGGTCAGCTCCGTCCAGGAATAGCTGTGTCATGTACTTACTTCTTAAGGGTCAGAGGAAATTACAGAGAGCCACTCAGGGATTTTTAAGTACCAAAGGTGATGTAGAGACTGCATTAGTTAGAAAATCAAAGAAAGACTTAAACAAAAGTCAGAATTTTGCTTGGTGGAAAATTCCATTTAATGAATTGTAGATGCCAGTTGTTATTTGTTAGTAACTCCGAATGAACCATTTCAAATTTCTATCTCAGTTTTCAAGTAAACCTCATTCTGGAATACATTTTACAAGGGAAATACACGCACACACACACACACACACACACACAATAAACCATCTCTCATTCTGGAATACATTTTACAAGGGAAATACACACACACACACACACACACACACACACACAATAAACCATCTCAGACCTAGGATTCTAATACTAAATAATAGAATAAGTCAAAGAGTAAAAATTCTGAGAGAAATGTGATTTAAACATGGTAGATTCGTATCTAATTTCTTAAAATTAGCTAGGATTCTTCTATGAAGAACCTCCCCCGCGCCATAAAGATAATGTGGCCTGAATCATTTATATGGAGCTTTTCAATACTTAATTCACTGACTGAAAATCCTTTTTAGTTTCTGTTTTCAAGTATTCCAAATTCCTTGCACTACAAAAATAAAACTTCATTGTCAGGTTGTGGAGAATTTGGAATACCTTCAAGTTCAAGAGGTCTTCTAATCCTTTAATTGGAAGGTACACATTGCTGGAAGCCACGCTTCCCTGTGATAGACTACCTGTGCCACGGGGGTGAAGCTTCCTTTCTCTGGCTGCTCATACTGAATATAGTCAATGTTCTACTATATAACAGGTAGCACTCTAGCCCCTCTCAGCATGTAAATTTACCTCCAGTTCTTCCAATAAAATTAAGAATATGTGACTTGAACCAAATCAGTGTCCTACTTCCATAACTATCGATTCTTCAAAATCTATTTTGTGTCTCTTCTGGTTGCAGATGATGAAATCTTTAATTTCTCCTTAAAAGCTGATACCTCTACCTACATTTTGACTCAGTCTCCTGACAGTTTTTTTTTTTTGTTGTTGTTCCATGAGCTAACCCCTACTTTTCTGGTTTTCAACGTTTCCACTCTGTATTTGCTACTTGCCCTAACATTATAAATCATCTGTATTGTTTGTTTATTTTTTGTTTGTTGGTCGAACCTCAAATGACAACATTAAGCAAAGAAAGAACCATTACCACAGAAAAGAACAATAACAATGACACCAAAATTCTGAAAGGTGTTTTGATAATTGAATCACTTAATAAAAATAAAGCCCATGGGTCTGTGCTTAGCATATACAGAATATTATATAAAAGTTGGCTGTATTGTATTTTTTAAGTTTATTTATTTATTTTGAGAGAGAGAGAGAGAGAGAGGCAGAGACAAGGAGATAGGCAGAATCCCAAGCAGGTTCCACACTGGAAGCTCAGAGCCCAATGTGGGGCTCAAATTCACCAACTGTGAGATCATGACCTGAGCCAAAACCAAGAGTTCGATGCTTAACCGAGAATTGGCTATATTGTTATAAGAGTATGACACTTACTTATTTTCTCTTTTAATTGTGGTTACCCATGCAAATTTTTTTTCACTCTGAGTAGTCTGCAGAATATAGAATAAATTAGTTTGATGAGTGAATCTGAAGCATTCCAAGATTATAGTTAATATTGATTAGTAAAAATTTTCATTCCATCTTTGTGTTTTCTTTCCTTCTCCTTTTAATAATGAAAACAAAGAAATTGAGTTGAGCTAACAGGGAAAAAGTTAGCCAGAGAAAAGTTGGAGAGAAGCAGGATTTTGCTGGCATGCACAACAATCAATTGAGGTGGTCAGCGAACCTAAGTCGGAGTCAAAGCACAGGACAAATCTCTCAGGGAAGGTTTGAAAATCAAATTAGTTTATAAAGGAAGAGAAAACACTTCTCAGACAAGTTACATAAATAAGGTCCAAGATGAATATAATTACAAATCATAGATAAGCTACATATTTATATGGTTACCTGTGTGTATATACTGGTTGATAGATTGCATAATCTAAATAGGCTCTCTAGACTTGTTCTGGTGTTTTCCTCCTAAGTAACAAATTTTAGGCACTGATAAAGAATACACACAGGTTTTGCCTAGTAGCAGTTGGTACCTCACTAAAGTTTCTAGAATACTTCTCACTGATTAGTTTACACAGCTATGTAAATGGATCCTCCAGGTTATAAACAACTATATTTTAAACAGTGAAACATGTCATACACATCCACTAACCCCTATGAATTGTTAACTGTTGTTTCTGCCCTGCTCACTTTTGCCTTTGCTAAAAAGGATTGAGAAGGCTTACACAGGCCTGTGGCAGATTAACTATGATCTTGCACTGAAGTCGGAGAAGAATAAGCCGGGTTACTATGTTTTTTCCTTCTAGTTGAAGGGTAGTTTATCTGCTTTCTCTTGTTTCTACTCATAGAGATGTTCTTAAGAAGAAAACCCGCATGTACCTTATAGTCCAAGATAGCATTACTTCACAACTATTTTTTTTATATTATTAAGTACCATAGGTTCCTGACTGCTGAAATAGACACACACCCACACACAGGATGATAAGCTACTGTGAAACCTTCAATAGAGAACAATCCTACTGAGAGAAGTTCAGCAGAGAATTTAGTAGTTCAGTTTCTGGTAGGCACTCCATTGATAGAGTCGAAAGGGGCCACAGGGCACAGATCAAGATTTACTAGGGTGCATACTGAACGTTTAGTCATCAGATGCGATCTAGCTGGAAGGTACATCTACCTTCTTAATCTATGGGTGGCATCTTGAGATAGAGAATGACATGTAAAATTAACTGTTCAAGAAGTATCTTTCAAATATCATAGTTGATTACAAGAATAAGGTTTGGAAAAGCTGTCAACTGAAGTCTAAGCTGATTATTCTTTTGAAATTTTTGGTACATTAATGAACTAATCACCAGGAAATGAAATGTAACAGAGTTTGCTCAGGCATAGAAGGTGATGGCGGAAGTTTGAGCGCATCCAATACTACACTCGTGCTAATAATGATTGAGAACAAGAAGGGAAGCATCTTCAGCAGTAGAGTTTTCAGGGATAGACTTGCAAGCTAAGGAAAGATCTCATTCCAGGACTTCCGCACCAAGTCACCCGGGACTGGAGTGCTCAGAACACAAATAGGGCTTTTGTGCCACTGTGTTGGAGAAATGAAATGACTGAGAAAGCAGTATCTTGTCTGGACCCAGTTTCTCACTCGGCTTAACAGGAACATCGGACAGAAGGATTTCACTACAGAACTCATCTCAGTACAGGTATGTTGTATCACTTACTACATACAAGGCAGGAAGGTGGTAACAAGACCTCCAACCAACAAGTCTTCTGACTCGTGTTATTTCTAGTCAGACCAGAGAGAAGAAAGTCAGGAATACGCCATATTTGGGGGATGCATTCTTCATATGAAGAGACATTTTGCAGAAGGAAAAAAAAAACTTGCCTAGTATATGTTCATGGTTTGACAGTTAGTCCTGGCAATCTAAGCAACAGTAAATTAGGAAGTAAGAAGTCAGAGGGTAAAAGCACAGAGCAAACTGGGAAACATGTAAAGAAATGGAAAATCCTTCAAAAGATTGGTTTGTTTTGTGAAAATAGCAAAACTGAAGAGAAATCATTTGCTCCTGGTTCAGCTCTGAGTGCAGCAAAACTTCTTGAGCACAATAAACGTAGCCCACAATAAACCATACTTCCTGGTATTCATGCCTTTTTATTGCCTCCACCCCTTGAGTCTAGGCTGGGTCTGGGACTAGCTTTAACTAATAGAATATGGCAGAAGTAACACTATATCAGTTCTGGGTCAGGTCCTGACAAAGCCTGACAGATTTCACTTTTGCACTTTTGGGAGTCCTAAGCCACCGCATAAGGTGTCTGGCTATTTTGATTAAGAGACTGTGTGAAAAGACCACATGGAAAGAGTCCTTGAGACTATGTTGAGATGGGGAGAGGCCCAGCCATTTAGCATGCCAGGCAAATGTCTGGATGACTTCATCCTCAGCTGACATCTGAGTGCCACACCATTATTCCAAGTAGAACAGCGGAAAACTGCCAAGGTGAACCCCATCAACTCACACAACTATGAGAGTTAACAATGTTGTGATTTTAACACACTAACTTGTAAAGTTGTATCTTTTTCAGCAAAGTATAACTAAAACAATAGCATTCAGTTATAAGGAATAGAGTCAGAATAGAGACATGCTAATTAGATATAATTTTTATCCACATATCCTATTTCTACTGAACACTTTCAAGTGGGATTGGAGTTTGTTTACTAAGAAACTGTATATAAACATAAAGCAGTGCATCTTTAGAAGGGCAAAAAAAAGACAAATTCATTTTGAGGTATGTATTTTTTCTTTTTCTTTTTCTTTGTACTTTCTAAGCTTTGAACCATATTTTCTTATGATCATTTATAACAAACCCCAAAGAAAGACATTAAACGTTGAACTGCTTTGATGAAATGATAATGTAGCCTGCCCACATGTCCACTCTTCCCTCTCCATGGAACCACTAAGACTCTATAGAACACAAATTAAAACCACAGATTTTAAGGGTAGAAATAAATATTTACATTGTGAACTTGGGGTTAACTCATCTAAACCCAAATTAGACAACAAATATTGGTTACAAATCTCCCTCTCCTCCCCATGACAGAGAGCACAATATGTTACAAATCATTGACTGATGAAAAGAAGATTCTAAATTTGTCTGGGGGAATAAGGTTGAGCTGGACTGAATTATTTAATTATGGGCGGATTTTGTAACAGATATTCTTTTGTAAGGACTGTATGTTAGTCATCTCTAACCTGACAATGGGAAGCTATTTTTGTTGTGAGCGGATAAGTTATGTCATCAGTCAAAACCCAAATGTTTTCCATGCCTCTTACAAATACATGCTAAAGAAGAACAAATAAAATCATAGAGGCGCCTTCAGCATAATCACAAGGCATAAAAACATAAGACTTCAAGTTATTTAAGTTTAAAAAAAGCAATTTCCAACAGAGCTTACTCTTGAGCTCCTGTTGCAAACATTTATGGTGGCTTGGTTGCTAAGGTGGTGCAGGAATGCTGTGTAAGAGAGAGAAGACAACAGTAGATAAAATTTCCTTCCAGAAAGAAGGCAACCCCAAGTGGGAAATACTAAAAAGCCATAGTAAATCAAAGCTCTGACCATAAGGAAGGGTCTTAAAACTTCTTTGGGATTCAGTAATTTAGTCTTGATAAGGCAATGCTTCTAATGAAGAAGATAAAATGAAAGGGACAGGAAAATTTGGAGACTGTTTAATGAAAAAAAAAAAAAAAACCCTAGTATGCTTTTAAAAGATACAAAATTAACTTGAAAGATAGTCCTTATTCTGCACTAAATGACTCAACATCATAAAGATGTCATATCCCCTAAGTTAATTTATCAATTTAAGAGATTTTGAAAAAAACAAAACAAAAAACCAAATGGGGTGCCTGGGTGGCTCAATCGGTTAAGCATCCAACTCTTGATGTCAGCTCAGGTCATGATATTGTAGTTCGTGGGTTCGAGCCTCAAGTCTGGCTCTGTGCTGACAGTGTGTAGCCTGCTTGGGATTCTTTTTCTCCCTTTCTCCGCCTCTCTCTGTCCCTCAAAATAAATAAATAAGTAAACATTTAAAACACAATGAAAAAAAAGCAAAACAACTAGCTTCTTAAGTAGCCATTGTTGATGCTTAGGTTCATATGGAAAATAAACATTCAAGGGTAGCTAGGAAAATAGTGAAAAGAAAAGCTGTGAGGAGTGCCTGGGTGGCTCAGTCGGTTAAACTTCAGACTTTTAGTTTCCGCTGAGGTCATGATCTCGCATTTTGCAAGTTCAAGCTCTGAATTGGGCGAAGAGCCTGCTTGGGATTCTCCCTCTTCTGCCCATCCCCGCTCACTCTGTCTCTCTCGAAATGAATAAATAAAAAAGAAACAAAAAAAAAAAAAAAAGAAAGGAAAAGAAAAGCTGAGAGGGCACACTGATTCCAGCAGGTATTAAAACATACTGTGAAGGCTCCACCATTGAAACAGTGTCATGATGATGCAAGTGGAGACACAGTTTACTGAAATATCAAACAGTTTTTTTAAAAGTGCAGAAATAGGGGCGCCTGGGTGGCGCAGTCGGTTAAGTGTCCGACTTCAGCCAGGTCAGGATCTCGCGGTCCGGGAGTTCGAGCCCCACCTCAGGCTCTGGGCTGATGGCTCTGAGCCTGGAGCCTGTTTCCGATTCTGTGTCTCCCTCTCTCTCTGCCCCTCCCCCGTTCATGCTCTGTCTCTCTCTGTCCCCAAAATAAATAAACGTTGAAAAAAAATTAAAAAAAAAAATAAAATAAAAGTGCAGAAATAGATCCAAGCACATGGAGACATTTTGATGCGATCAAAATTTTGCAGTGATTAAAGTGGCATCTAAAATCATCCAGGAAAAAGATGAGCTGTTTAATAAGTGGTACTGGGACACTTGAGTAACTTTTAGAAAAAATATTAAATTAGACTCAGGCCACACAATATGCCAAAAAGTAAACTCCAAATAATTCAGATGTTTAAGCATAAAAAATAAATCATCACCCACGTATTAAAAAAGGGTGACATCCTGTACAATCTAAGTACAAGGAAAGCTTTTCTAACTATGAGTGAAAATTCAAATGCAATGAAAATACATTCATCTACCAAAACCCCTACATTTGCATTGTAAAAACAAAACAAAACAAAAAACCAATGTAATCAAAGAAAAACTGAAAGGCAAAGGACAGAAAGAAAATATTTGCATCCTATATGCAAATAATGGGATGATGTCCAAAATACACAAAGAACTCTTAAAGCTGGAGGAAAACAAAATAAATTAAACTTGATACAAAAGCAGGTAAAAAAAAACATGAACAAATTATAAAATATAAACGTGGTCTTTAAGTTTATGAAAATATAACTACTCAGTGATATAATTTTTCCCCTATCAGATTGACAAAATGTTAAGAATTTGACAACCCAGTCTGTTGGCTGAGAGCTACGGGGAAGTTGGCATGCTCATTACTGGTGGGAAGAAAATTGGTATAAGCTTCACGGAGAGGAATTTGGCAGTATGTAACCCATGATACATACATTTTCTTTATTAAGACAGCAATTCAACTTATAGGACTTTGTCCTGATGTTCCACATTCAACAACTTAAAAATATATGCACGCAGTTATGTATTGTAGCATTATTTAGAATTGCAAAATTTGGGGAACAACCTAAATACTAATGTACTGAAGAGTTTTTGAATACACTATAATAGAAAGAAATGCTATGTAAATATAAAACAAAATAAGGGAAATATGTAGGAATATATATGGAATGGTTCTCGTGATATATTAAGTAGAAAAGAGCAATGTGAAAAAAGTACCTACAGTAACAAATTTTGTGGAAGAATGGAGGGAATGTATAAAATTCTATCAGATGGCTTGAAATGTGGCAGAAACAATGGGGAGTGAAAACAGAGTGCAAGGGAATTAGGAATAAGAATAAGGGGAAGTAAGGAGTTGAGGAACACTTTTCTGAGTACACCTAATAGTATAGCGGCTCCTGGAACCAGGTTAATGCTTTACATACTAACTACCAACACCACCACCAATAATATATCAACAAATGTGTAGGGAAAATTCTAATATTAAATACTAACAGAAAGGAGTAACTCTAACTCAATTTTAAAAGAATAATATAACCACAATGATGAAGTAGAAAAAGAACCAAACTAAGCCAAGTAATATTGGAAAACATGTTGACTATACATCCTTAGGCTAAAGACAGAAAGAATTACAAGCAAACATTGAACTCTGGTCAGTAGGTTTGATTTTGCAGTCTCTGAGAAAGGTTGGCAATTTTGAAGCTACTTTCAGTGCACTCTAGAATTGAGTAAATATATTGAGTATAATGGGAGCCAGATTTCATTCTCAAGGGATGAGAGAGATAAATATGGAAAGAGGGAAGGCTAGGATAAACTCTCTGATGTCGATTTGGAATTGGAGGCATCAGCATGAACTCATGGCATGTATAGATACAAAGATAAAGTAGAAATAACAGATATACATGTGTTGGAGAGAGAGAGAGACAGAGACAGAGACAGAGACAGAGACAGAGAGAGAAGAGCATAGACCTGTTAGCTCTCTGCTGAAAGAACCAGTAGTCAGTGTTTTTCCAGGAGCAACAAGCATACCTACTGCTCACATCTTGGTATCTGAAACATTCTCCACTATGAGAAACCAAGACTACTTGGAGAAATGGCTGATTCCAGGTTGGTGTGGGAAAAGGAGAAGATGGGCCTGAAATATCCTGGAATATAAAGATGGACAAAAAAATGATGAGGGCATATCAAAAAGTCCCAAGGGCCTGCTTGAAGGGGATTCTACTGGCCAAAGTGGGGACCATTTGAAATCCCAAATAGTGATAACAATGGAATAACTCATTAAAGAAAATGAAAATCTTGCACCCCCTGGGTGGCTCACTTGAATAAGCAAGGGACTTGATTTTGGTTCAGATTGTGATCTCCGTCATGAGACGGAGCCCTGCATTGGACTCTGTGCTGACCACGCAGAGCCTTATTGGGATTCTCTCTCTCCCTCTCCTTCTCTGCCCCTCCCTCCACTTGTGTGTGCTTTCTCTCAAATAAATAAACAAACACTAAAAAAAAAGAACATGAAAATCTGTAACTTCATACTGATAGAAATAAAAATATGGGGAGAAAGAAAATCTCTTCCTTACAAATAATAACAATAACAATAAATAATAATAAAATAAGTAACGATAAATAGTTATTATTTGCAAAGGGAATAATAGCAACTTTATAGTGGAGAAATGTGGCAAGCACCACCTTAACAAGTACTCAAAATTAACATCTTGGAAAACAGGGCAAACCTATATGAGAGCTTCCTTTCTAGGGTGCAGAAAGAAATACACGTCACTTCTGGGTTACTGTCCAAATAAGCACAGCTCTATCTAATTATGAGGAAAGTCAGACTTGCTCAAGCTGAGGAACATTTATAAGATACTTTCTCTGTATTATTCATATCTGTCCAGGTCATGGCAGTCGGAGAAAATCTGTGGAACTGCTCTGTATTAAAGAAGCCTGAAGACTGAACATTTAAATCTAATGTGTGATATTGGACTGGATCCAATTTATTTTCCTTTTACAAAAAACTTTATTGTGACAATTGGAAAATTTTGAATAAAATCTTAAGTTAGATAATAGTATTGCACTAATGTTAACTTTCTGATTTTGAAAGTTTAGGTTTGTGTAGTTGTATAGTTAAGAGAATGTCTTTATGAAATATACACGGAAGTTTTAGAGTTCAGGGGCATCATTTAACCTTTCAAATGTTAAAGCATGTAAAGAATGTTAATGTCACTAAACCTGTCTCAGAAGAATAGGATGCTAAAAATTGGGATGTGATTAGACACTGAAATCAGAATAATTTTTTCATATACATTAAAGAAAAATAAACAAGCAGAATATATTTTCTAGAAGGCTGAGCAAAATATCAGTGTCCTTCTTTGCAATATCATTACATTGAATGGTAAATAACTTATGAAAAATATATAAATTTTGAAGTTATGCCAACATTCAATTCTGAAAAGCATGAGATTAATACAGGTGATACATTCACCTTTTTTCAATAGGGCCAAAAACATCTATTTTGACACCTATGTTAATAGCTTTCCTCTGCTTCCTCATGCAGTGCCTTCCTGTTATGTTAACTGAGATTTTCTTGTTAAAATTTAATTTAAACTTCACAAAACTAGGCTCACAGAATAAATTCTTAGGACATAAGGAATATTTTGCTGTTAGGTGGCAAATGGAAAGTTGGAAGATGCCTGTCATCTCATGTCATGGTGGAAAACTCCTACTTCTTTTTCCTAACCACTTAACAAAACTTTATTCTATAAAGGTAATCATGTAAACTTCTTTTATTTATTTATTCATGAATTCAACAAATATTATTGATCTGATGTAAACTGAAACAAGCAATTAAGCAAAGGGGAAACTCAGTCGGTATGAGTCCCAAGATTCTCATAAAAATGAGCTCTTACCAGGTGAAATCCACAAAACCACTCCATGTTTAAAGGCTACAAAAAGACCAGACTAAACCCAATGCATCTAATGCAATCTGCTGTACCGATGGGCTCTGTGAACAATTACTATTATCACCACAATGTTTCTAAAAACATAGATGACATTCATATAAAAATAAAGCCAAATCTCTTAAGCAAGGAAGGGCTTAAGAATCTGTATCCTATAGTCATAAGTATAGACAAATATACTGCTCATGAGATTTCAATTAATTAACTTAGCATATTGTTAAAATAAGAAACAAATAATAAAAAGAGAATTTAAAAGTAGCACAAATCGGGAATTGCCTTGGATGACAGAGAATAAAGCCAACATCCAGGAGTGGGGCTGACACTTACGTGGTGAGAACAGGGTCTTGGGCCCAGGACCTAAGCAGAAGAGTCAACTAACACAGAAAAGCAAAAGCCATCTATTTATATTGCTAATGTCAAGACTTTGAATTATGATCAATTGTATCAGATGGATCAAAGGCTTTAACAAAATACTTAAAAACGTAGTGTCCTAAATATGATTAAAATTTACTTTGCTCATACATAAATCTAAAGATGATTGGTACAACTCAGTGAGTTTCCATGTTCCCTCTGACGGTTCAAGAATCCAGATTTCCTCTGTTTTACTGTTCCAACTTTTCCTAAGGTGTCTCTCCCTTTTGCATGGCCCAAATAAGATAGCAGCCACATAAGACCAGAAAAAAAATAAAGTCCAGATATTGTATTGCATCCCTTGTTTCCACTCATATCTCCGCGTTCTGGATTCAGTCACATGGCCTATCTCATTGAAAAGGGGGCTGAGAGGGGCGCCTGGGTGGTGCAGTTGGTTAAGCATCCGACTTCAGCCAAGTCACGATCTCGCGGTCCGTGAGTTGGAGCCCCGCGTCGGGCTCTGGGCTGATGGCTCAGAGCCTGGAGCCTGTTTCCGATTCTGTGTCTCCCTCTCTCTCTGCCCCTCCCCCGCTCATGCTCTGTCTCTCTCTGTCCCAAAAATAAATAAACGTTGAAAAAAAAAAAAAAAACAAGGGGGGGGATGCTGAGAAATGTACTTTCAATCCTTACAGACATGTGTCCAGGAGAGCCTATTGCCCAAGGGGAAGGGGAAAAGAAAAAGGGAAAGTGGATAGTGGAGACACTTTGTAATGTCTGCCTCACATATTATTCTATGAGATAGAATCTTGATTAGAAGTGTTAGTTCAAAAAACTCAAAGTGGGAGAGAAAGTAAATCTAACAATTTACTTCCAGGCTTCAAAAGCAGCTTAAATCCTGGAATCAGACAGAAGGAAAAAAAAAAAAAAAGAATAAAGACACCAAGCATACATTAGAAAGCTTGAAAATTCCTTCAGCACCCATAATTATTTGGTAGAATGACTTACTAAAATTTAGGTATCTTAAGATAACTCCTTTAAAGACTTTTTTTTCCTGCTTCACTTTAATTAATCTTCTCACTAGCTCCTAAATTCCAAAATGTTTTTAAAATTTTTGCAAGGGGGAAAAAAAAAATCAAGCACTCCCACCTGGTGAATCAGCTTCATAAAAGTTTTAACACTTGGTATGATTCAGATGGAGTTCACATTAACATGTATTTTTTCTATGTATCATGCTGATCATGTAAATGTAGCTAGCATTCTGAAAAAAAAAAAAAAGAAAGAAGAAAGCACACAAATTGTAACTGATTAGATGCTACTGCAATCATACAGAACCAGTCTTTTTTTTTGGGGGGGGGGAGAGAGGAGGGGGGAACTGAATATCACTTCTGTATGAATATAAATAAACTTCAGTTTAATTCGAGATTATTTTGTCCTTATGAAGGAGAATGATTGAAAACGTAGAGAGGAGGTTTCCTGTTTTGCGTGGAGAGACTGCTGTTTGAGGAGGAATGGAAATGCTATAAGTCATCTGTCTGGTCCCAAATACATTCTGTTCAATTCAATAAATATTTATTTAACTCCCCTTCCGGACATGGCATCTAAAAATGAGAAACTCCGCTTTCCATGGGCTTCCTGTAGGCTTCCATGGGTGCAGGGGAAACCCCGGTTCTTCCCTGTGTTGCTTCCCTGTGAGTGTCCTCTCCTACTCACACAAAACGATATCTGACAATTCTGGTCACCAAATGTGTGAATATTTTCCCCCACACCAAGTAATATTCTGTGACACCGGCTGGGTGTCCCACGATCCCACCCAATTCTGACACTCTCTAGGGTTTCAGGAGCTCTGTGCCAGGGACGGAGGTTAAAGGCTCATATTAGAACAAGAGATGCTCCAAGTGTTCTTATCACTGAGGAAATTACAAGGGCTTAGGGGCTCTGTGCCAGGAATAGAGGGCAGAGACCAGTGTATATTTTCTATTCTCTCACAGCCCACCTTGGAGTCTCTGGCCACAGGCCCTTCATGGCAAAATGGTAACTAACTCAAAAGATATCGGCACATTACTTGAATCCTGTGCAATCATCCGTAATCATCCCAATCCATCCTCATATCATATGAAAAATGTCTCCCAGGGCCTAGCCTCTCAGATCTGTAGGCTCCCATGCTGTCTTGTCAGATTCCTAAAGCAGGAGTGTTCCAGGTAAACAAATAGCTTCAGGCAACTGATATAACTGAGCTCAGAGACAATAGCATCTCTTATTCAAAGCCTCTTCTGAGGTGTTAATGTGATATTGGATTTCTCTTATTAAAGAACTTACCTATTCATTACTTTACCCTTGGCTACCTTTCTTCCTTCTCTCCATTTATCACCAAACTCTTCTACCTGTGAAAAGGCCTTCGGGTTTGCCCAGTGTGGAGGCCAAGTTGCCTCCCCTTCAGCCCACTCCTGTTCACACAGAGTAAGGCTGCTCAGGGGCAGAACTAGTGAGCGGAATTCACCACCAGGCAATGTGGCTGGCTTCACCGTTAGCCCCGATTTGGTCAAATGGGGTGAAGGCGCACCCTGACCCATCAGGCCCTTAGGCATCCTGATAAAAGGTTTAAAGTAGAATTGCAGCTTCTTTCTGAGAAAGCATCTCCATCCCAGCTCTGGTAGTTGCAGCTCTCGTCCTATGCCCACTGCATCAAGTCGGGGAAAAAAATTGAGGGGATGTGGTTAAGAACGTAGACCAACATCTTCTCCAACTTCTCCTCCCCAGATCCACTAGAAAAGCAGGCATCCATCCTGTGGGGACACGTTTTTAGTCTTTTTTTTTTTTTTTGCACACTCATAAAGATGTGTAAGCTAGCCCTTCCTGCTTTTATCTCCTCCCTTTTAGACAACCAACGTTTCAATTACCTGTTCCAATTCTCTGTAAAACTAGTCCTCTGAGGAGGATATCTCTCTGCCCTTTGTTGGATACTATAAGCTGTAAACTGTGCCCCTTGGTTTAAAGCCATCCAAGTTGGTGCAATATCTTCTGTTCAGGTTCTTTTATAGGCTCCTGAGCATGAGAATCTACCAGTGGGTGAGCAAAGCCCAGTCTAGCTAGAGTCAATGCCTATTCCTGTTAGGATCCATTTGTCACCCCTGGGACCACCAGCATCAGTCTTACTTGCCAGCTATGGTCATGCCTCTCCCCTCCCCCACCTAGGGAATTTGCCACATAGCCATGTGCAGTGATTGTCTCTTTTGCTAGGGAACAGAACAGTTCTTACTGGCACCTTGTGCCTCAGAGGGTGCAAAGAGATTATGTGCACATTCGGCCCATTTCTGCACAGCTGCAATACTCACACATCCATTTATTTCACGGATCCAGGTGTCCACCTTAGCTGAGCATGCAGGGATATCTGCTTGTTGATTTCAATCAGCTTCTAAACCTGGAAGGGGAGTCTTGCGATGGGCATAGTCATGTCCTACTTTAATGTACCCCTCAAAGGCCTACAGTGATTTCCTTAGGGCTATTTCCCATGTGAATATCCCTTTAATAGGCCTGGTTTCCATTGTCTTCCTGCCAGAGCATATAACCAGGGCATTGGCCACTGCCCAGTAGTCAGTAAAAGCCCAAACACTGGGGCTCTTTTCACCACATTCTTCCATCACTGCTAGAAAACAGTGTACAATGCAGCCAACTGAGCTGATTTATTTTCACCTTCTTCAGTCAGGGTGGTGACATTCCAAACAATATGTTGTCTTTTCACTGTATAACTGCCATCCACAAACAAGCCGTTCCATGTCGGTCAGTTGAGAGTTGTTTATAGAGCACTGTCCAAGTGACAATAGTATCCAGTAGTTCTCCACATAGTTCCAGAATCAGTTCTTGGGAGAAAGAGACTTCCTGCTCATGAGTACCTCCTTCTTGCTTTTCCCAGGCAGCATGATCCTGTATAAACCATTTTAATTTAATTATGGAAATCTGGGCATGGCCATCCCCATTAGAGTGTTTTCCTGACATCATCCTAAACATTATGGATGTTTTAGTGTTTTGTTTTGTTTTTCAGAGAGAGAGGGCAAGTGGCAGAGAGGGGCAGAGGCAGAGAGAGAGAATTTTAAGCAGGCTCCATGCACGGTATGGAGCCTGAGACAAGGCTCAATCCCACAATGCTGGGATCATGAACTGAGCCGAAATCAAGAGTTGGATGCTCAACTGACTAAGCCACTCAGGTGCCGTTGGATATTTTAGGTTTTAAGATCATTTTATATCATTCATTCATCAGGGTCACTTCAACTAATGTCTGATAGCAGGGTAATAAACACGCTTCAATGGAAATTCTCCAATCCAAAGTTGCAGTGGTCATTGCTGGGAGTTGCCCACAGGCTTTTGCCATAAGACCCAAGGTAGGTGGCACATCAGGCTGTGACACAGAGAGTTTGTCCCTACCAGAACTCCAGCTTCTATCACACACTGTGTTCACTCAGGCAATATTTCTGGTTCCCATTTAGCATGTCCAGTTAATATTGCTTGAAGGGTGAATTTATATGCCATCTGTTTTGCAATGTTAGGTACGGGAAACATTCTCTAGTCAGGCACAATGTCTATTCCCCAAAATACAATCAGGCGATCTAGCCTGTTCAAACATAGCAATTCTCCCACAAACTTTTACTATAACTGCATCAACTCTTACGTTCCCAACTGTAGCCTCTATTAGGATTTCATCAACAGGTTTTGGTTTTACAATGCTAGGTAGGAGGAGTATTCCCCAGCCAGACATAATAGTCATTCTTATAAAACATTCAGGTAAAAGAGACACAACCACTTCACATAAAGCCTGTTTGAACATTCCAACTTTCAAAGTCTTATTGGCTTTCACATTTTTATGTTCTCTCAATCTAACTGTAGCCTATGTCAGAACTTCACCAATGGATTATGGTCCCACAGTGCATGGGCTCCTGTATCAGCGAGTGCTGGAAATGTCTCTTTTGCTCCCTTTGACCATTCTACTCACTCTGTGAAAAAGACTTTGAATCCCTGTGAGGGCTCAAGCAAAGGGACCCTGGCCTTTTTACCCCAAGAGACCCTGACACTTTTGTCAACCTTGAACTTGAGTGATCTGCTTGCCACAAGTACAAGCGATTATTGCTCAGTTTTCCCATAACAATTTTTAAAAGTTTATTTGTTTGTTTTTGAGAAAGAGAGAGGGGCAGAGAAAGAGGGGGAGAGAGAATCCCAAGCAGGCTTCACACTGTCAGCATGGAGCCCAACATGGGGCTCCATCTCACAAACTGAAAGATCACGACCTGGGCCAAAATCAAGAGTTGGACGCTTAACAACTGAGCCACCCAGACACCGCCGGTTTCCCATAACTTTTAATCTCTGCCTTCACGCTCTTAAAATTTTTCTGAATTCTGAGAAATAGACTGGACTTATTGGGGCACCTTAATATTAGAGTGCCACCTGGGATTCCTTTGCTCACCCACCCTTTGGTAGTGCTATAATAAAACCTTTGTTCTAATCCCTTCAGTGTCCATTTTATTCATCCCATTTCTTTTTTTTAAATTTTTTTTAAATTTTTTTATGTTTATTTATTTTTGAGAGAGAGACAGAACATGAATGGGGGAGGGTCAGAGAGAGAGGGAGACACAGAATCTGAAACAGGCTCCAGGCTCTGAGCTGTCAGCACAGAGCCTGATGCGGAGCTCGAACTCACGGACTGCGAGATCATGACCTGAGCCGAAGTCGGTCGCCCAACCGACTGAGCCACCCAGGTGCCCCAATTCATCCCATTTCTTAATAGCTATCTAAAAATTTTCCCTGCTGGGGTGAATCCCATGACTCTTCTCTTTCTTTTTCCTTTTTGTTTCATTTCTGTCAATATTTGCTTTATTCATCTTATTCTTTAATAACTTTTTAAAAATTCCTGCTCTGTTAAGACTGGTGTCTTAATTCTTTTCTCTGCCTTGTCCCATTGTCCTGTTAATTAACCTAATATTTTGTTAACATCTCTAAGACCCATGAGGGGAAGATGAGACAGCAAATTCAATAGGGCTTTGCAACTGTCCTTTGGTTTTGCAACAGTGAAGTTATATGGAGTGCCACTTGGATGCAGCCCCCTTAACTATAGCATTTACCATGACAGGATAATGGGCATATTCCATGAGCAAATATTCCATTCATCATAAAGCTGATCCCACATGGTTTATATACAAAGCATATCAGCTGCTTCCTCTTGGTCATTCTACTTGGCATTCATAGGTAGAAATGGACAGTCCTCCTTTTCAGATTAAACAGACCTTACAGTGGCTTTTAAGCCCTCCACCAGATTGGTTGTTTCCTGGGGAATAACCTCCTGTGTGTCTGGATCACATATAGCCATCTGTGATTATCCAATATTGAGCTGTGGGTCTTATATCAACCCAAACATGCCTTACTCGAAACCAAAGACGCAGCCCCCAAATTTATCACTCTCACAACTCACTTCAATAGAGGTTTCTTGAGAAGCTGCTGACACTGATTAATAAAATGAAGTTCCTCCTTCATATTCTACTCTGGTTCCAATAGTTTCTTGGTCTATCCACCCCCCGCCAACCTTGATTACCATGTTGGCGACCAGCAGATTCAGAAGTAATTTCTATTGTCCCTGCACAATTTTGGGGGGAGTGACTTTGGGACTAGTGACTGAAACTCAGTCTCAGTGAAATCTGAGTTTGGTTTAGCATCAAGATCCAGCCCAGCATGTTCTTTTACTTTTAGCTATCATAGATAACAATAACCAAAAGATAGAATATTTTGTCTTTTTCTCTGGTTTGTATTTCTTATGCTCAAGTGAACCGACTTCCCAGGTGTTACATCTATCTCTAAATTCCATGGAGAACTTTTACCTTTAGAACTGATTGCAGAACAGCTGCTGCCCCATATCATGGGTGACTGAAAGAAAAACTCAATTTTTTTTTCTTCTTCATATATAAGGAAAAACCCAGTTTTCCCCTACTATGGATTTTTATCCTGTGAGTCTCCTTTACTAGTCATACAAAATTCTTCACTTCTGACACTTTGTAGTTTTCCTACAAATCAACTCAACAGATTCCACAGGTTAGGTGTTTAGTCCTATGAGACTAATCCTGCCTCACTTTGGATGGCAATCATAAGCCCAGGCTTTTACCTATGCTTCAGACCCATCAGCCAGAAGTCAGAGGTTCCAATGCCCCCCTCCTTGGGTTCACTTAATTTGCTAGAGTGGCTCACAGAACATGGGGAAACATTTATGTTTGCCAGTTTATTAAAGGATATGATAAAGGATACAGATGAACGTCCATATGGAAGGGATGTGTAGAGCAAGGTATGTGGAAAGAGGTGCAGGACTTTCATGCCCTGTCCAGGCATACCACTGTCACCACAACTCTCTCTACTCACCAATCTGGAAGCTCTCAAACTTCCTACCTTGGTGATTTTATGGAGGCTTCATCATGTAGGCATGATCAATCATTTCTAGCCCTCCTCCCTTCTTAAAAGAATGGGGGTAGGCTGAAAATTCCCAGATTCTGTTGGTGGCTTGTTCTTTCCCATATTAGCTCTCATCCAGGAGCCATCCAGGAACTAACCTAGAATTGCCTCACTAGAACAGAAGACATTGCTATAATCCAGGAGACTGCAAGTTTTTCAGGAGCTCTGTCAGAAACAGAGGTCAAAGACCAATACTAGAACAAAAGATGTTCCTACTGTTCTTATCACTTAAGAAATTACAAAGGTTTTGGGAGCTGTGTATCAGGAACTGGGGGCAGAGACCAATGCATATTCTTTCACAGCATCGTTAATGTACTTTGGCTTTTGACTAAATAAAAAACTGATGAGGGGACACCTGGGTGGCTCAGTTGGGTAAGCCTCCAACTTTTGATTTTGGCTCAGGTCATGATCTCACAGTTCCTGAGATTGAGCCCCGCTTTGGGATTCTCTCTCTCTCCCTCTGTCTCTGCCGCTCTCCCTCTCACTTCCTCTCTCCCTCTCTCAAAATAAATAAATATTTTTTTTTTTAAAAAAGAATGAAGTGAATATCTTCACTTTCACATCTGAAACGAATTTTTCAGACATAAAATTAAATAGCTTCTTTCTCTTTAGATGAAGCAACTTTTCACAGAGCATCACGGACCCAGTGTATGAATACAACAAAGCTAACTTTCATGTCATATCACCTCCTGTTGCTGCCAAAAGCCATAGAGATGAAAAGGGGGGACTTCCCGCCAAAGAGTGTCACTGGAACTTCATGGTTTCCCTCACTGCAAGGAGATTAGCATTCACACAGGCAGCTGGAAATGGGTGGTGGAATCCTTTCCTTACAAGCCAAAGGAAAGAGAGAAATCCCTTCAGTGGTTTCTAACACAAGGAGTGGCACGGTGGGTGGTTGCCCTGTTGCTCACTGTGATCTGAAAAGAATCCACCGACATGCCACTACCTATCATGGCCCAGTTCCCTCACAGGACCACTTGGGTTTGGTTTGACTTTTAACGTTTATTTATTTTTGAGACAGAGAGAGACAGAGCATGAACGGGGGAGGGTCAGAGAGACAGGGAGACACAGAATCCGAAACAGGCTCCAGGCTCTAGCGGTCATCACAGAGCCCGACAAGGGGCTCGAACTCACAGACCATGAGATCATGACCTGAGCCGAGGTCGGCCGCTCAACCGACTGAGCCACCCAGGCGCCCCGTGGTTTGACTTTTAAAACAAAGCTTATTTATTTAGTTTGAGACAGCGTGTGTGCGCTTTCACGAACCATGAGATCACGACCTGAGGCAAAATCAAGAATTGGTCGCTTAACCAACTGAGCCACCGAGGCACCCTGGGTTCGGTCTGACTCTTAATGAGAGAGTCCATACTAGGAGGGACTGAACTGCTGATGACCAAGTGTGTGGTATTCAGGCTGCACTTACCTTACACTATTGTTACAAATATAATATTTGTATCTGAGTACAATAGTAATATGAGAAGTCTACATTAATCAACTTTACATCCGATGCTTACAGCTTTCAATTATTAGGAGAAAGATCTAGGAGCCAGATACAAAAGGTCTCATTACAAATGGCATTTACCTGGAAGTTCCTTAGCTCCAGAGGTAATAGTCTCACTAGAAAGTAGCTGAAATTAATCAGAGAGACTATTTTATATAGTATTTCATCCCTATATTCAGAATTCTTGTGTTAAATAAACTGCAAGTATAAAAACCCTTATTGGAAGGGGACAGAAAAAAAAAAAAAAACAACCTTTATTACCTAACTTGAGAGGAACAGCAAAATATTTGCAAGATGTAACTCAGCTAATGAAAATAGCATTTGAGTTTGCATATTGACTTAACATAATCTTAAGTTAATTTTTTTCTTAAATTAAAAATGTTTCAAAAAATACTTCACAAAGTTGAAAAGGTGGAAGAGGCACATACATCTTGTCTCCTATCCCTCCCCAGATTCCCCCACCCTCACCCCCAGAAGCACAGTTATATCGAACCTGAAGTGTATTAGACTAGCCTTGGCCCTGTCCTACATCTGGAAGAAACATCACTTGCCCTTTCTCTTTGCTCTTTTATTTTACACTTCAGAAAAAGAAAAAGAAAATAACAGAGAAACAAAATTTGATGGAAATAGCACCAGCAGCTGAGTACCTGTAGGGTAAGCAGAGGACAAGTGGACAACGGGACTATGAATGAGCCTTTTTCTGAGTGGGAAGGAAACAAGTCTCTGGAGAACTATGAGAACACAGGTCAAGTGGTCTGAAACAGGATCAAACAGAGAGGAAAACAAGACACAAGGAAGTGAGAGAAATCTGAGAGTGCTAGATTCAGTCGTTTTTGGTGAGGGAGATTAGGCATCATCATGAGAAAAACTAGAAAAACATAATGTGCATTAATGAAGGAGGTGGCAGTCAGGACAAGAGAATATGGAATAATTCTTTTCCTTGGAGTCAGAGGCCATTTGTAAAATGATTATAAAAACAGTCCGAAGCACTGTGTGAAACGCTTCTACTGAA